>NC_057794.1:339314277-339365778 GCF_018294505.1 Triticum aestivum
CCTAAACAGAGGGTGTTTTTTTTTAATTTTACCAGAATACAAAATTTATTTAAACACATGAACACTTTTTAAAACAACAAAAAAACTCATAAAGCATGAATGCTTCTGTATACTATGTCAATTAATATATATTTTTAAACTCTGAACATTTTTCAACTTATATAAGCATTTACTGATATATACAGGAAATATATAACTAATTTAAATTTTTTAAAATATTTATATTATTACATGAATCTTTCTAGTTTGTAATTTAATCATATGAATATTTTAAAGTAGAAAGATATTTTTGTATTTCATAAATATGATTTTAAATATATGCACATTTTTTAAATAATATGTGAAGAAGTTTGAAAAGTAATTTATTTCGTTTTGTGTATAATATTTATACTGCAAGAATAATTAAACCATATTTTTATTATTTTCTAGGGAACCATATTTTTATTACTGAGATTAGAATTTACGTAGCTTTTACTAGTTTCTAAAAAACAAGTGTGAACGGGCCGCACTGATGCCATGATACAGGCAAGCCTAGTTAGCGCTACTTTCATATTCAAACTCGATTTGCACTGTATTTACACACTCGAGCCAAGTTTTTTCACCTATTCAATGTATGTCGTAAGTTCTAGCAGTAAAGTGACCGTTCACGTCAAGTTCTAGCACCACTGTTGTAATTGACTCCAGTATTAATATCACAAGTCTCCGCACTAGTGGCGGAAGGAGCAAGCGGAGTGTCAATAAAATCATTGTTGTTGGTATTTGAGAAATCACATAACTTGGTGTTCTCTTGAGTCATGATGACCACACAACTAGATTGCACTCAAAAACAGATCCGGCAAGAAAACTACAAATGGAAAAAGATAGGCGAATAAAACGGCAAATTTTTGTCAAGTGGGGGAGAGGAAAAAGAGAGGCAAATGGTAAATAATTAAAATTGCAAGGAGATGAGATTTGTGATTAGGAACCTGGTATATGTTGAAGATCCTCCCCAGCAATGGTGCCAGAAATTCTTCTTGATGGCAGCTGGGACTACGTCGGTATTTCGCCGAAGAGGGAGGGATGATGTAGCACAGCGATGATAGAGTATTTCCCTCAGTTATGAAACCAAGGTATCGAACCAGTAGGAGAACCAAGCAACACAACGTAAACAGCCCCTGCACACAAATAACAACACCTCGCAACCCGACGAGTTAAAGGGGTTGTCAATCCCTTTCGGGTAACGGCGCCAGAAACTGGCGTGTGACGGGAGAAAGTTGTAAATATTGATAGATCGAACGCCAAATAAAATAAATTACAGTAAGGTATTTTTGAATTTTTGGTTTAATAGATCTGAAAATAAAAGCAAGAAAAAGGAGATCACAAAGGCAAATATATGAGAAATAAGAGCCGGGGGCCGTAGGTTTGACTAGTGGCTTCTCTCGAGGAAAATAGCAAACGATGGGTAAACACATTACTGTTGGGAAATTGATAGAACATCAAATAATTATGACGATTTCCAGGCAATGATCATTGCATAGGCATCACGTCCAAGATTAGTAGATCGACTCCTGCCTGCATCTACTACTATTACTCCACAAATCGACCGCAATCTAGCATGCATCTAGTGTATTAAGTTCATGGAAAAGCGAAGTATGCAATAAGAACGATGACATGATGTAGACAAGATTCGTTTATATATATGGCGGTAGATATAGATCTTGTCCTTTTATCCTTAGTAGCAACGATACATATGTGTCGGTTCCCCTTCTGTCACTAGGATCAAGCACCGTAAGATCGAACCCACTACCGGGCACCTCTTCCCATTGCAAGATAAATAGACCGAGGTGGCCAGACAAAATCCAAATATCAGAGAAGAAATACGAGGCTATAAGAGATCATGCATAAAAGATATCAAAGAAACTCAAATACTTTCATGGATATAAAAACATAGATCTGATCATAAACTCGAAGTTCATCGATCCCAACAAACACACCGCAAAAGAGTTACATCATATGGATCTCCAAGAGACCATTGTATTGAGGATCAAGAGAGAGAGAGAGAGATGAAGCCATCTAGCTACTAACTACGGACCCGAAGGTCTACAAAGAACTACTCATGCATCATCGGAGAGGCACCAATGAAAGTGGTGAGCACTTCCGTGATGGTGTTTAGATTGGATCTGGTGTTTCTGGACTCTGCGGTGGCTGAATGAATATTTCGTCGACTCCCCTATGTTTATGGGAATATTTGGGTATTTATAGAGCAAAGAGGCGGTCCGGGGGGGGCACCCGAGGTGGGCACAACCCACCTGGGCGCACCTTGGTGGGTTGTGCCCCCTCGGGGCACCCCTAGGTGCAACCAGGGCCCATTGCCTTTCTTCTGGCCCATAAAAAATCATCGTAAAGTTTCGTGCCATTTGGACTCCGTTTGATATTGATTTCCTGCGATGTAAAAAACATGGGAAAAAACAGGAACTGGCACTAGGCACTATGTTAATAGGTTAGTACCAAAAAATGATTATAAAACATCCAAGATTGATAATAAAATAGCATGGAACAATCAAAAATTATAAATACGTTGGAGATGTATCAGTACGTCCCTCTTGTCTCTTCCCGTAGATGTCTTCTGCTCGTGTCGCCCGCATCGCCTCCAGGGGGCAACTCGGGGAACCCTAGCCGCCACCTCCCTCGACCTTCCCTCCATCCCTGCTTCCCCGTCGCCGCCAAAGGATGCCGGCGACTGAAGCTCGCCCGGCGGACGGCGGACGGCGGGCTCTCCTCCTCCTCTCTGTGAGGGGGTCTCTAGCCGAGATGCGATGGCGATCTTGGCCGCACGGTGTGGAGGCGGAGTGGGCACAATTGGGCGGCGACCCGATGGGATCACGGCGGCGGCTGAGCCACCATGACCGCAGAAGCAGCATGGGGCCAGCCATGGCGGTTGGCAGCGGCGAACCTAGGGTTTCCCATCCCAGATCGGTTCTCCTCCATCATCACGCGGGCGCCTGGGGTGTCAACCCTGGGCTTGGCGGTGGTGGTGATCTCCTCCGTCGGAGGTGGCTGGCCTGAAGGCTGGTTGTCGGATCTCATGATCCATCATCTAGACCCGGCTGCGATTCGCGAAGACATAGTTGCCAGTGAAAACTGAGCTGACGATGGACAATGGCGGTGTTCTGTGTCGTTACCTTGATGAAGGTATCATCGTGTAACTACTGTCGACCCACTCATGTTACCTCATGAGAAACCCTAGGATTTGGTCTTCCAGATCAGACGTTGGCGGCACTGTGGTGTCATTTCTCTCTTGGGAGTATCGTTTGTGGAGTAGCGCCGGAAGACAGAGGGCATGAGGTGGAGCGGCTTTGTCTTACACGGAACTTCAGTAGAGATGTCAAGTCATGTCTAGCCGACATGTGCTACTTTGTGTCACGCCCAGGTTCTATGCACGACAGATCTTCCAGAGACTTCGAGCTGCGTTGGCTGATGGCACTTGGCGGCATGGTGCTGCGGTGTACCGACGTCGATGACGACGTGCTCGGTAGTTTGCACGCAGGGTGGTGGTGTCGTTGGGCACTGGGGTGGCGTCGACGGATGGCCAGAATGGCAAGGATGTTGTGCATCTCTTTCCTAAAGATGAGTCAACGGTTTGATGATAATGACGGCTTCTAAAATGTGTGCATGTGGTGTATACTTTATGTTTGCTGCACCGGCTGTAGATACTGATACGTTGTGCAGATGGATCGGCGAAGACACCGGTTTAAATATGTGGAGTGTGAACATTCTACATTATCGAGTTTGTAGGTATGTGTAGTAGCTTTGGGTGGGTTGATGTATGTTCTTGTCAGACTTGTAGAATCTCTCCCTAATAATAAATCACGGATTAACTTCGTCGAGTTCACCGTCACAATATGTTTCTTGCCGTGAATTTAGGCTTTCCGTTTTTTTCACCTATATTATTTTCGCTATCCGAGGTGATACTATTTATAAGCCTTTTCGTACGTGTAGTTAACAATTTTTTTGTTGGGCCATCTGTGTGGGCCATAAAAAATTGTCCGCTGAGGGAATTTTTGTCCCGATGGCTCCAACCATCTGAAATTTTATAGGCTTGTAATTCAAAACGAAGTTCGTTGCATGATTGAAATGGTACCACCTCGCTTTTCTATATGAAACTACAACAATTTATGTATCTGGCGAGTTGTTTGTAAATCAGCGAGCCAGCCTAAGGATCAACAAATAGACAGAAAAATGGCCGTTGCCGGATGAAGGGTCGGGCTACCAAAGTCGTTGACCACGGAGGAGACGGGACCAAAGAGGAGCACTGAGGCGGAGGAGGCTGTCCGGGGTGGACTTGAAGGCGGCCCTGGATGGTGGCATCGCCGCTGCGGAGCAGAGTCGAAGACAAGGAGGACGGAGGCAGAGGAGGCTGTCCGGGGGGACTTGAAGGCGGCCTGGATTGTGGCATCGCTCGCCGGAGTGGCCTCTTGCCGGCAGCGGCGGGGAGGCTGCAGCGACACGAGGAGAGGAAAGGGCACGCGGGGGAGCCAAGTCGAGACGAGGAGATCCCTCTACGGTGTTCTTCCAGAGTTTTAAAACATATAGCTCAAAACTATTTCTTCAAGTATTTTTTGTAGTAACATGTGTGTTACCACCCACTTACTACAATTGATCTTCAGGTCTTAGTAATTTTTCTGTAGTCATGAGGGTCACTTTACTTTGTAAATATTGAACGGGTTAAAAAAAGTTAAGTAATTCTATTCTTCAAAATTAGTTTTTTTTTCAAGGAGACCAAATTAGTTTGTTAGCATCCAAATCGAGTAATAAAGTTTTAATCAGTTTTTATATGAATGTTTTCTATTTTGTGTTTTGTATCTTGTGAAAACTGTATAGCTCAGTTGTACATACATATCTAAATTGTTTTAATTTTTATCCTTTGAGGATTAGCGTTGCATGTGAAGATAAGGCCAGGCAGGAGTGGCGAATTAAAAACTACAACTCAGTAGTGCACCATGACAGGTAAACTCTGGAATACCACGTGAAATCTTTAATTTATTTTGTATTTGTTGAAATACATGCATATGCTATATATGTTTTGGTTAAATTTGAATTTACAAATATTTATTTTATATCCCGGTGTAACCCATGGACATATGTGCTAATAATTAATAAGATGGTTGTATTCATTGCAAAGACCGGGTTTTAAACCTCCTTTCACAAAAATAATAATAATAATGGTAATCTTTTCTACTAATTAGTTTGCCGCAACAGCAGCGTGCATCGTGATGAAGAGCTCCACGAGCTTGCTCACGTCCGGCATCACGGCCGCCACCGCGTCCAGCGCGCCGAAGTGGTCCGCCCACGCGGCCAGGAGCGGCATCGTGACGGGGTCGAAGGCCTTGACGCCCGGCATCGCCTCCATGGCGCGCACCCCCGCGAGGAGGCCGCCGAGCACGATGTCCACATACCCGGTGCTGTCGCCCCCGAAGAAGGGCTTCCCCTTGGAGACATCCCTCAGGGCCGCCTCCAGGGTGTTCAACGCAGCAGTCGCCCGTTTGTTCCCCTCCACCTTCTCCGCCTCCGTCTTGCTCCATGACGCCTGGTTCATCGCCTTCACGAGCTGCTCACGCACAAAACCAAACCGCGCCGGTGAGACAATTGCCCACAATCTGAAAGCACACGAACACGACGGGTCGAACGATCAATACCGTGTCCTCGATGAAGGCGGCCCAGAACCGGGCGACGGCGCGCTCGTGGGGATCGGCCGGGAGGAGGGCGGGGCCGGCACCGCCGAAAGCGTCGTCGATGTACTGTAGGATGACCAGCGACTCGCAGACGGGCTTGCCGGCGTGGATCAGCACGGGGACCTTGTTGTGGACGGGGTTTGACCGCAGGAGCAGCTCGCTCTTGTGCCGGAGGTCCTCCTCTGCGTACTCGTAGCTGATGCTCTTGATGCTGAGAGCAAGGCGCACCCGCAGGACGTACGGGCTCGCCCACATGCCCAGTAGCTTCAGATCGTTTGCTGCTCCGGCCATTGTTGGTGTGGTGTCTGTCAACTCAAGGTTTCACTGAACTTTGCACGTACGTAGATTGTATTTTGGTGCCTCTGTTTTAAGACTCCGGAGGAGAACACGCGAGGCATATATAGTCATATAGAGATAGAGCGCAGCAGAGATTCTTCCGGTAGAACGGTGCGAAGGACTAGTTGGTTGGTTGATTCTTCGAACAGTCTAGTTTTCCGGCTTACTTTTCTGACTTGGTCAAGTAATCAGGTCTGAATATATGTCCCGCGCGCTTACAATTCTTTGACATGGACAGGTATAAGGGAGGCCCCGCTGGCAAACATCAGCCACACATTCATGTTTGTCCGCTTGCACACAAAAATCGTTCCTCCACTTAGGCCTGTATGGTGCAAGGCTGGCCACGCCATAGTATGCCAAAGTTGACTAAGTTTGGACTTAGTACAAGATTTACTGCACTTTGACCAGACTAAGAGGATCTTGCCAAACTTTACCATGCTACGTCACATGAAACTTGTTATTGGAAAGTTTGTTTTTAAACTAGGCAAAAGATTTGCCATTTTCATTAATTAAAAAGAGGGTATTGTTACACAAGTGCCGTGAAACGGCAAAATTCTAAACGGATTACTCTCGCGGCATTACATTGCTCTATTGCTTGACACCCGCAATAGCCCAAATAGACATTTCTTCTTTGATGATCTATGTGACAATCGCCACCGGAGCCGCTTTGCTTCTGAAGACGCGCGCATTCCGTTCCTTCCAAAGTTCTCACCCCACAAGAAGAAGCAGAGAGGATAAGGCCTTAACCGGTCTGGTGTTGTTCGAGAGGAGCTCATCCCACCAAGATTTAACCGTGCCGAATTGTGCCAAGTAGTCGTGGGAACAACAAGCCCAAGCCAGGAGAACACCCCATCCCAAACCCGAAGAGAGAACATGCACTTGAAAAGGAGGTGGGCAGCCGATTCTCGGACCTGATTGCAAAGCGGGCACCTGTCATAGTTTGGACATCCTCGGCGTTGCAGCCTATCTGCGATCCAAGTTCTGTTTTGATTGACTAACCAAGCAAAGAATTTACATCTGGGAGGAGCCCAAGCCTTCCAAATTGAGACCTGAAAGGTAGTGAGGGTGAGTCCAGCGAACTGCACCCAATATGCAGATTTAGCAGAGTAGTTCCCATCATTGGCGAGCTTCCACAAAATGCTATCTTTGACGCCCGGCTGGATGACAACGCCTGCAAGCTTCTCCCACGAGGCCGAGAATTGCTGAAGGTGCTCAAGCGTGAGGGCGCTTTGGGTGTCAATTTGAGCTATCCAATGGTGATCCCTCAAAGCGTGGGCAACCATTCCGCCTTTCTTGCGAGAAATCTCAAAGATCTTTGGTGTAATGTCCTTGGGTCTTAGACCCTCTAGCCAAGATGACTCCCAAAAAATCGCTTTATTCCCATCACCAATCGTCACTTTGGTCGCAGCGGCAAAAAGATCACGGTCCGCAGTCGTGCACGACGTCCCTTGCCTGCACCACGCCCTCGGGGGCTCATCCCAGTCAAGCCAAAGCCACCGAAGCCGGAGGCCAGCGGCAAACTTATCGAGATTTAGAATGCCAAGACCTCCATATTCCTTCTGTTTACAAACTTACTCCTAGTTAACCTTGCATTTGCCGCCAGTCACCTTGTCCGTTCCAGCCCAAAGTTAGGCACGTCGTAGCTTGTCAATTGCCTTTAGGACCTCAACCGGAAGGTCGAGCGGAGTGATGTGATAGATGGCCACCGATGTGAGGACCGCTGAGGAAGTCCTGGATTAGGGGGTATCCGGACATCCGGATTATATCCTTTGGCCGGATTGTTGGACCATGAAGATACAAGATTGAAGACTTCGTGCCGTGTCCGGATGGGACTCTACTTGGCGTGGAAGGCAAGCTAGGCAATACGGATATGTATATCTCCTCCTTTGTAACCGACCTTGTGTAACCCTAGCCCCCTCCGGTGTCTATATAAACCGGAGGGTTTTAGTCCGTAGGATAACATACAATCATACCATAGGCTACCTTCTAGGGTTTAGCCTCTCCGATCTCGTGGTAGATCAACTCTTGTACTACTCATATTATCAATAATAATCAAGCAAGACGTAGGGCTTTACCTCCATCAAGAGGGCCCGAACCTGGGTAAAACATCATGTCCCCTGCCTCCTGTTACCATCCGCTTTAGACGCACAGTTCGGGACCCCCTACCCGAGAGCCGCCGGTTTTGACACCGACATTGGTGCTTTCATTGAGGGTTCCTCTGTGCCGTCGCCGTAAGGGAGGATGCCTCATCTCGTTGTTAAAAAGAACATTACCATCGGGGGAGCCCTGGCTGTCGGCCAAACTCTCCGGCTAGGCAGTTTCATCATGACCGCCTGTTCGGCTGCTGCACCGACGATGACTTCTCGGGTCATCGAAAACAGCCTCCACGTCGGATCGGAATTCGCCGAGCAGATGGATCCAATGGAGCTCTCTTTCCTAAACGAGCTCTTGGATCGCATCGCCGCCTTGGGAGTCGCTACGGACTATGATCGGATTGGGCTTAAACCCGATCAAAGGGAGATTAACTCTCCACCGGTCACCCATCATGTTGCGGTGGTGGAGGAACAATGTGGCGATTCTTCCTCTATCTTGAGGACTAACTATGTCCGGATTCCTGAGCTCTCCGAGCCAGATACCCGTTTTCGGGAGGACATCACCAAAGCCCTGAACCTAGAGTCAGGCAGCGGGCCAGACTCATCGGGCAACATCACGGAATCCGAACTTCCAAGATCGGAAACTCCTCGGCCCTTGGGTCTCAGATCGGGTAGGGGTTCGGACTCGAACCCACCCACCCACCCAGACATAAACGATCTTTCCCACATCAGGCAAGAGCCCCATGAAACAATACCTCATTATTGGGCCAGATTCCTCCTTGTGATAAACAAGGTTAAGGACTGCCGCGAGGAAGACGCAGTCTCACTTTTCTGCAATAACTGCACGGACAAGGGAATCCTTAACGCCATAAGTCGCCGTGACATATCACGCTTCGCCGACCTGGCGTCCATAGTACGAAAGTACTGTGCGATGGAAAGTACCTGGAAAACCGAAACAAAATTTTGGGATAATCCGGCTCCGAATATACATCCAGTCCGAAGTAAAAGGGTGCACCATCATAAGACACCCGAGTTAATTACAAAGAAGCAAAAACCCTCTATAGGGCGTGGAACCGTATTAGAGGGATGGCTCAACGGACCCTGCAAAATTCATAGTACAGCGGATACCATACCAACACACAGCCTTAGAGCATGTTGGATACTCCGGCAGGTGGCCAAAAGCGGCGAGGAGCTTCTCATCCCAGATGCCACAGAGCACCATCCCAGGGATAACAATACGGTATTAACAGTCTTTGAGACCTTCGCATCAAATAATAGGCGCAAGCGAACACTCTGCAGCCTCGCCAAAATCTGCCACGTGGCAGCAATAAATCCATGGGGTGACACGGTTATTACCTTCAATGCCAGTGACGAACCTAAATTCCGAACAACCCGAGCACCAGCCGCACTGGTCCTCAGTACAATTGTGGACGGCTTTCGACTCACCAAAGTACTCATGGACGGCGACAGTGGATTGAACCTCATCTATGAGGAAACCCTTCAAAAAATGGAAATAGACTGGAACTGGATTGAGCAAAGCAGCACAACCTTCAGAGGAATCATCCCCAGTCGGGAAGCACGCTATGCTGGGAAAATCACACTAGATGTGGTATTCGGCACGCCGGAGAACTATAGGTCCGAAGTAATTACATTCCAAGTGGCCCCGTTCAGTAGTGGATACCACGCCCTTTTAGGACGGGAAGCGTTCACGATCTTCCAAGCCATACCCCATTATGGGTACATGAAGCTCAAAATGCCCGGGACCAACGGAATCATCACTTTCGCTAGTGATCCGGACACAACACTCCGCGCCGAATACAAAACAACCGCATTGGCCCTCGAGGCATTATCCGAAGCCCTTTCGGCCGAGGAATTAACCGCGCTGCGCTCCACAGTGGACGGGGATGACGTGATACTTGACAAGAGATCCAAGTCCACATCTTTTAAACCAGCGGATGAAATAGTCAAATTTCAAGTCCACCCAACGGACCCTACAAAAACAGCCTCCATCGAGGTACAGTTAAACCCCATCGTGGACGCTGCACTATGAGAGTTCCTGCGCGAGAATTGAGATATATTCGCCTGGCACCCCTCAGACATGCCAGGAATCCCACGCAGGCTGGCTGAGCATAGCCTCAATATTCTAAAGGGAGTCAAGCCGGTCAAGCAGGCTCTTCGGCGTTTCTCTGAACCTAAGAGACAAGCTATGGGAGAGGAACTAGTCAAGCTATTGGAGGCCGGATTCATTAGAGAAATAAAACACCCGGACTGGCTAGCAAACCTGGTGATGGTACCAAAGAAGGACAAATCCTGGCGCCTATGTGTCGATTTCAAGGACCTCAACAAGGCTTGCCCAAAGGATCGGTTCCCCCTTCCCCCTCCCCCACACAACCTCAACAAGACTCGGAGACGGGCTTGCCGTCGTGGATCAGCACGGGGACCTTGTTGTGGACGGGGTTTGACCGGAGGAGCAGCTCGCTCTTGTGCCGGAGGTCCTCCTCTGTGTACTCGTAGCTGATGCCCTTGATGCTGAGAGCAAGGCGCACCCGCAGGACATACGGGCTCGCCCACATGCCCAGTAGCTTCAGATCGTTTGCTGCTCCGGCCATTGTTGGTGTGGTGTCTGTCAACTCAAGGTCTGACTGAACTTTGCACATACGTAGATTGTGTTTTGGTGCCTCTGTTTTAAGACTCCGGAGGAGAACACGCGAGGCATATATAGTCATATAGAGATAGAGCACAGCAGAGATTCTTCCGGTAGAACGGTGCGAAGGACTAGTTGGTTGGTTGATTCTTCGAACAGTCTAGTTTTCCGGCTTACTTTTCTGACTTGGTCAAGTAATCAGGTCTGAACATATGTCCCCCGCGCTTACAATTCTTTGGCATGGACAGGTATGAGGGAGGCCTCGCTGGCAAACATCAGCCACACATTCATGTGTGTCCGCTTACACACAAGAATCGTTCCTCCACTTAGGCCTGTATGGTGCAAGGCTGGCCACGCCATAGTATGCCAAAGTTGACTAAGTTTGGACTTAGTACAAGATTTACTGCACTTTGACCAGACTAAGAGAATCCTGCCAAACTTTACCATGCTACGTCACATGAAACTTGTTATTGAAAAGTTTGTTTTTAAACTAGGCAAAAGATTTGCCATTTTCATTAATTAAAAAGAGGGTATTGTTACACAAGTGCCGTGAAACGGCAAAATTCTAAACGGATTACTCTCGCGGCAATACATTGCTCTATTGCTTGACACCCGCAATAGCCCAAATAGACATTTCTTCTTTGATGATCTATGTGACAATCGCCACCGGAGCCGCTTTGCTTCTGAAGACGCGCGCATTCCGTTCCTTCCAAAGTTCTCACCCCACAAGAAGAAGCAGAGAGGATAAGGCCTTAACCGGTCTGGTGTTGTTCGAGAGGAGCTCATCCTACCAAGATTTAACCGTGCTGAATTGTGCCAAGTAGTCGTGGGAACAACAAGCCCAAGCCAGGAGAACACCCCATCCCAAACCCGAAGAGAGAACATGCACTTGAAAAGGAGGTGGGCAGCCGATTCTCGGACCTGATTGCAAAGCGGGCACCTGTCATAGTTTGGACATCCTCGGCATTGCAGCCTATCTGCGATCCAAATTCTGTTTTGATTGACTAACCAGGCAAAGAATTTGCATCTGGGAGGAGCCCAAGCCTTCCAAATTGAGACCTGAAAGGTAGTGAGGGTGAGTACAGCGAACTGCACCCAATATGCAGATTTAGCAGAGTAGTTCCCATCATTGGCGAGCTTCCACAAAATGCTATCTTTGATGCCCGGCTGGATGACAACGCCTGCAAGCTTCTCCCACGAGGCCGAGAATTGCTGAAGGTGGTCAAGCGTGAGGGCACTTTGGGTGTCAATTTGAGCTATCCAATGGTGATCCCGCAAAGCCTGGGCAACCATTCCGCCTTTCTTGCGAGAAATATCAAAGATCTTTGGTGTAGTGTCCTTGGGTCTTAGACCCTCTAGCCAAGATGACTCCCAAAAAATCGCTTTATTCCCATCACCAATCGTCACTTTGGTCGCAGCGGCAAAAAGATCATGGTCCGCAGCCATGCACGACGTCCCTTGCCTGCACCACGCCCTCGGGGGCTCATCCCAGTCAAGCCAAAGCCACCGAAGCCGGAGGCCAGCGACAAACTTATCGAGATTTAGAATGCCAAGACCTCCATATTCCTTCTGTTTACAAACTTACTCCTAGTTAACCTTGCATTTGCCGCCAGTCACCTTGTCCGTTCCAGCCCAAAGATAGGCACGTCGCAGCTTGTCAATTGCCTTTAGGAACTCAATCGGAAGGTCGAGCGGAGTGATGTGATAGATGGCCACCGCTGTGAGGACCGCTGAGGAAGTCCTGGATTAGGGGGTATCCGGACATCCGGATTATATCCTTTGGCTGGACTGTTGGACCATGTGTTGGAAATATGCCCTAGAGGCAATAATAAAAGGATTATTATTATATTTCCTTGTTCATGATAATTGTCTTTTATTCATGCTATAATTGTGTTATCCGGAAATCGTAATACATGTGTGAATACATAGACACCAACATGTCCCTAGTAAGCCTCTAGTTGACTAGCTTGTTGATCAACAGATAGTCATGGTTTCCTGACTATGGACATTGGATGTCATTGATAACGAGATCACATCATTAGGAGAATGATGTGATGGACAAGACCCAGTCCTAAACATAGCACAAGATCGTATAGTTTGTTTGCTAGAGTTTTTCCAATGTCAAGTATCTTTTCCTTAGACCATGAGATCGTGTAACTCCCGGATACCGTAGGAGTGCTTTGGGTGTACCAAATGTCACAATGTAACTGGGTTACTATAAAGGTATACTACGGGTATCTCCGAAAGTGTCTGTTGGGTTGACACGGATCAAGACTGGGATTTGTCACTCCGTATGACGGAGAGGTATCTCTGGGCCCACTCGGTAATGCATCATCATAATGAGCTCAAAGTGACCAAGTGTCTGGTCACGGGATCATGCATTACGGTACGAGTAAAGTGACTTGCCGGTAACGAGATTGAACGAGGTATTGGGATACCGACGATCGAATCTCGGGCAAGTAACGTACCGATTGACAAAGGGAATTGTATACGGGGTTGCTTGAATCCTTGACATCGTGGTTCATCTGATGAGATCATCGAGGAGCATGTGGGAGCCAACATGGGTATCCAGATCCCGCTGTTGGTTATTGACCGGAGAGTCGTCTTGGTCATGTCTACATGTCTCCCGAACCCGTAGGGTCTACACACTTAAGGTTCAGTGACGCTAGGGTTGTATGGATATGAGTATGCAGTAATCCGAAAGTTGTTCGGAGTCCCGGATGAGATCCCGGACGTCACGAAGAGTTCCGGAATGGTCTGAAGGTGAAGAATTATATATAGGAAGTGCAGTTTCGGCCATCGGGACAGTTTCAGGGGTCAACAGTATTGTACCGGGACCACCGGAAGGGTCCCGGGGGTCCACCGGGTGGGGCCACCCATCCCGGAGGGCCCCATGGGCTGAAGTGGGGAGGGAACCAGCCCATAGTGGGCTGGTGTGCCCCCCCCTTGGGCCCCCCATGCGCCTATGGTTGGGAACCCTAGGGGAGGGGGCGCCTCCACTTGCTTTAGGGGCACTCCTCCCCCTTGGCTGCCGCCCCCCTAGGAGATCCCATCTCCTAGGGCCAGCGCACCCTCCTAAGGGGCCTATATGAAGGGAGGGGAGGGCAGCCGCACCCTGAAGTCTTGGCGCCTCCCTCTCCCCTGCTACACCTCTCCCTCTCGCAGTAGAACGGCGAAGCCCTGCTGCGGTGACTGCTGCATCCACCACCACGCCGTCATGCTGCTTGATCTTCATCAACCTCTCCTTCCCCATGCTGGATAAAGAAGGAGGAGATGTCACGCTGACCGTACGTGTGTTGAGCGCGGAGGTGCCGTCCGTTCGGCGCTAGGATCTCCGGTGATTTGGATCACGACGAGTACGACTCCCTCATCCCCGTTCTTTGAACGCTTCCGCTCGCGATCTACAAAGGTATGTAGATGCATCCGATCACTCGTTGCTAGATGAACTCATAGATGGATCTTGGTGAAAACGTAGGAATTTTTTGTTTTCTGCAACGTTCCCCAACAGTGGCATCATGAGCTAGGTCTATGCGTAGTTCTTTTTGCACGAGTAGAACACAATTTGTTGTGGGCGTAGATGTTGTCAACTTTCTTGCGCTACTAGTCTTATTTTGCTTCAGCGGTATTGTGGGATGAAGCGGCCCGGACCAACCTTACACGTACGCTTACGTGAGACCGGTTCCACCGACTGACATGCACTAGTTGCATAAGGTGGCTGGCGGGTGTTTGTCTCTCCCACTTTAGTTGGAGCGGATTTGATGAAAAGGGTCCTTATGAAGGGTAAATAGAAGTTGACAAATCACGTTGTGGATTTAACATAGGTAAGAAAACGTTCTTGCTAGAACCCTCTTGCAGCCACGTAAAACTTGCAACAACAATTAGAGGACGTCTAACTTGTTTTTGCAGCAAGTGTTTTTGTGATGTGATATGGCCAAAGTTGTGATGAATGATGAATGATATATGTGATGTATGAGATCATGTTCTTGTAATAGGAATCACGACTTGCATGTCGATGTGTATGACAACCGGCAGGAGCCATAGGAGTTGTCTTTATTTTTGTATGACCTGCGTGTCATCGAGAAACGCCATGTAAATTACTTTACTTTATTGCTAAACATGTTAGCCATAGTAGTAGAAGTAATAGTTGCCGAGCAACTTCATGGAGACACGATGATGGAGATCATGGTGTCATGCCGGTGACAAGATGATCATGGAGCCCCAAGATGGAGATCAAAGGAAGCTATATGATACTGGCCATATCATGTCACTATTATTTGATTGCATGTGATGTCTATCATGTTTTTGCATCTTGTTTACTTAGAATGACGGTAGTAAATAAGATTATCCCTCATAATAATTTCAAGAAAGTGTTCCCCCTAACTGTGCACCGTTGCGACAGTTCGTTGTTTCGAAGCACCACGTGATGATCGGGTGTGATAGATTCCAACGTTCACATACAACGGGTGTAAGACAGATTTACACATGCAAACACTTAGGTTGACTTGACGAGCCTAGCATGTACAGACATGGCCTCGGAACACAAAATACCAAAAGGTCGAGCATGAGTCGTATAGAAGATACGATCAACATGAAGATGTTCACCGATGTTGACTAGTCCGTCTCACGTGATGATCGGACACGGCCTAGTTAACTCGGATCATGTTATACTTAGATGACTGGAGGGATGTCTATCTGAGTGGGAGTTCATTGAATAATTTGATTAGATGAACTTAATTATCATGAACTTAGTCTAAAATCTTTACAACATGTATTGTAGATCAAATGGCCAACGTTGTCCTCAACTTCAATGCGTTCCTAGAGAAAACAAAGCTGAAAGACGATGGCAGCAACTATACGGACTGGGTCCGGAACCTGAGGATCATCCTCATAGCTGCCAAGAAAGATTATGTCCTACAAGCACCGCTAGGTGAACCATCTGCTCTCCCTGCAGAACAAGACGTTATGAACGCTTGGCAGACACGTACCGATGATTACTCCCTCGTTCAGTGCGGCATGCTTTACAGCTTAGAGCCGGGGCTCCAAAAGCGTTTTGAGAGACACGGAGCATATGAGATGTTCGAAGAGCTGAAAATGGTTTTTCAAGCTCATGCCCGGGTCGAGAGATATGAAGTCTCCGACAAGTTCTTCAGCTGTAAGATGGAGGAAAACAGTTCTGTCAGTGAGCACATACTCACTATGTCTGGGTTACATAACCGCTTGACTCAGCTGGGAGTTAATCTCCTAGATGACGCGGTCATTGACAAAATCCTTCAGTCACTTCCACCGAGCTACAAGAGCTTTGTGATGAACTTCAATATGCAGGGGATGGAAAAGACCATTCCTGAAGTATTTGCAATGCTGAAATCAGCAGAGGTAGAAGTCAAAAAGGAACATCAAGTGTTGATGGTGAATAAAACACTAAGTTCAAGAAGGGCAAGTGTAAGAAGAACTTCAAGAAGGACGGCAAGGGAGTTGCCGCGCCCGGTAAGCAAGCTGCCGGGAAGAAGCCAAAGAATGGACCCAAGCCCGAGACTGAGTGCTTTTATTGCAAGGGAAGTGGTCACTGGAAGCGGAACTGCCCCAAATACTTAGCGGACAAGAAGGCCGGCAACACGAAAGGTATATGTGATATACATGTAATTGATGTGTACCTTACCAGTACTCGTAGTAGCTCCTGGGTATTTGATACTGGTGCAGTTGCTCACATTTGTAACTCAAAGCAGGAGCTGCGGAATAAGCGGAGACTGGCGAAGGACGAGGTGACGATGCGCGTCGGGAATGGTTCCAAGGTCGATGTGATCGCCGTCGGCATGCTACCTCTACATTTACCTACGGGATTAGTTTGAACCTCAATAATTGTTATTTAGTGCCAAGTTTGAGCATGAACATTGTATCAGGATCTCATCTAATTCGATATGGCTACTCATTTAAATCCGAGAATAATGGTTGTTCTATTTATATGAGAGATATGTTTTATGGTCATGCTCCGATGGTGAATGGTTTATTCTTAATGAATCTGAAGCGTAATGCTACACATATTCATAGTGTGAGTACCAAAAGATGTAAGGTTGATAATGATAGTCCCACATACTTGTGGCACTGCCGCCTTGGTCACATAGGTGTCAAACGCATGAAGAAGCTCCATGCAGATGGACTTTTAGAGTCTCTTGATTACGAATCATTTGACACATGCGAACCATGCCTCATGGGTAAAATGACCAAGACTCCGTTCTCAGGAACAATGGAGCGAGCAACCAACTTATTGGAAATCATACATACTGATGTGTGCGGTCCAATGAGTGTTCAGGCTCGCGGTGGTTATCGTTATGTTCTCACCCTCACTGATGACTTGAGTAGATATGGGTATGTCTAATTAATGAAACACAAGTCTGAGACCTTTGAAAGGTTCAAGGAATTTCAGAGTGAGGTTGAGAATCAATGTGACAGGAAAATCAAGTTCCTGCGATCAGATCGTGGAGGAGAATACTTGAGTCACGAATTTGGCACACACTTAAGAAAATGTGGAATAGTTTCACAACTCACGCCGCCTGGAACACCTCAGCGTAATGGTGTGTCCGAACGTCGTAATCGCACTCTATTAGATATGGTGCGATCTATGATGTCTCTTACCGATTTACCGCTATCATTTTGGGGCTATGCTTTAGAGACTGCCGCATTCACTTTAAATAGGGCTCCGTCGAAATCCGTTGAGACGACACCGTATGAATTATGGTTTGGGAAGAAACCTAAGCTGTCGTTTCTAAAAGTTTGGGGATGCGATGCTTATGTCAAGAAACTTCAACCTGAAAAGCTCGAACCCAAGTCGGAAAAATGCGTCTTCATAGGATACCCTAAAGAAACTATTGGGTATACCTTCTACCTCAGATCCGAAGGCAAGATCTTTGTTGCCAAGAATGGATCCTTTCTAGAGAAAGAGTTTCTCTCGAAAGAAGTAAGTGGGAGGAAAGTAGAACTTGATGAAGTATTACCTCTTGAACCGGAAAGTGGTGCAACTAAAGAAAATGTTCCTGAGGTGCCTGCACCGACTAGAGAGGAAGTTAATGATGATGATCATGAAACTTCAGATCAAGTTGCTACTGAACTTCGTAGGTCCACAAGGACACGTTCCGCACCAGAGTGGTATGACAACCCTGTCTTGGAAATCATGTTGTTAGACAACGGTGAACCTTCGGACTATGAAGAAGCGATGGCGGGCCCAGATTCCAACAAATGGCTTGAAGCCATGCAATCCAAGATAGGATCCATGTATGAAAACAAAGTATGGACTTTGACAGACTTGCCCGATGATCGGCGAGCGATAGAAAACAAATGCATCTTTAAGAAGAAGACAGACGCGGATGGTAATGTTACCATCTATAAAGCTCGACTTGTCGCTAAGGGTTATCGGCAAGTTCAAGGGGTTGACTACGATGATACTTTCTCTCCCGTAGCGAAGCTGAAGTCCGTCCAAATTATGTTAGCAATTGCTGCATACTATGATTATGAGATAGGGCAAATGGACGTCAAAACGGCATTCCTTAATGGTTTCCTTAAGGAAGAATTGTATATGATGCAGCCGGAAGGTTTTGTCGACCCTAAGAATGCTAACAAGGTATGCAAGCTCCAGCGGTCAGGACCCCGACTCGATGTCACATCGATCTAGCTTGTAACACCCCATATCACTTTGCGGCCTCACGCACGATATCCCCACGGGTGTCGCCTTACCTTTGCCCGGGACCGTTTGCGCCTTTTGGCTCACGTATATGATAGTGTCACTAGCATCCATATGATAAAGAGCCCGGGCTGACATGACTAGTCGTAAACCCAAAGTGGCACAGTGCTTACAGGGACAGGCATCCATGACCCAACAACGAACGTGTCGGTCATCAGCAAGTGGGTCCGGGCTGTAGCACTGGGCTAGCAGGACTCCGGTAAACCGGGCTGTAGCGGGCTAACAGGACTCCGGTACTCAATGCGTGACATTTCCCCGAAGGGACAGACACAGGAACGAAGAAGGACACATGCCGGCCAGCCTAAGTGTTCCAGAGCAGTAGCAAGCTACTATGGCTCGGTGGAAACACTAGGAGACATTTCCCGGTAAGAGAGGCTACTAAAGATAAACAACTAGATGGTCAGATCCCACACATACCAAGCATTTCAATAACATACACACAATATGCTCGATATGTGCAAATACAACATGGCATCACAACATGACTCTACGACTCAAGTAATTTATTCAATAGGCTCCGAGGAGCGAGTTATTACAAACATGGGTCTCATGACCCAACATTCAGAGCATACAAATTCAAGCACAAGCACAAGCGGAAGCTATCATGTCTGAGTACAGACAACTATAAATGAAAAAGGCTGAGAAGCCTGACTATCTATCAGATCCTGCCGAGGCAGAAGATCGTAGCTGAGGTAACAAGCTAAACATCGAAGTCCATGCGGAACTACTAGCGAGACCGAAGTCTCTCTGCAAAAACATAAAATAGGCAAACGTGAGTACAAATGTACCCAGCAAGACTTACAATAGAACTAACTACATATGCATCATTATCAACAAAGGGGATGGTGGGGTTTAACTGCAGCAAGCCAGCTTTGACTCGGTGGCTATCCTAACTACGACTGCAAGTAACTCTTTTGAGGTGGCGCACACGAGTCCACATATTCACCATATCAATACACCACTATGGATCCGCTCCCGTCTCCCTACGAGAACGCCATCCATAGCACTCACGCTTATTTTGCGTATTTTTAGGGTATCCACTTTCACTTGTCTATGAACTGATATAAGCAACCCAGAAGTCCTTTACCGCGGACATGGCTATTCGAATAGATGATGTTAACCCTGCAGGGGTGTACTTCTTCATACATGTTTCCACCACTTAGCGTCTGCACACGACATGTGCTCGGCAGACTTCAAGCGAAAGCCGACGTGGGTGTAGACCACGACCTACCTAAACACTCAAGTCTCTAGTCCAGGTTTATCGCCTATTCGGGTTCCATCCATGAGGAGATCCGGCCGGAGTTTCGCTCACAGCCCCAAACGATGTGAACAGGGTTCCGTGACACCAAACGGGCGCCCGGTATACCCGGCCACGTGCCTACCGCATCACAGCCCACCCCTCCGGTCAGCGCTGTCCACGGCCTCCAGCATACTACAAACACCAGAAACTACTTGCAACTCCTGGACAGAGGACGAGGGTGAATAAGAAGTCGAGCGGGGTCATATTTCAGGGCCCAATGTATGGTAGTAGCTGAATCATGGATCACAAACACAGAACTCAGTTCCTAAGGATGGCTTCAATGAGACAACCTACCATGTACTCCTACATGGCCTCTCACCGCTACCTTTACCAAATTGTGTTCACACACCTAGCTCACACACAGTAGGACATGTTCACACACCTCTGATTCATCCCCGATGAATCAGACCTGACTCAACTCTAAGCAGTAGCAGGCATGACAAACAAGCAAGAATGAGTAGGCACAACAGGGCTCAAACAACTCCTACTCATGCTAGTGGGTTTCATCTATTTACTGTGGCAATGACAGGTCATGCAAAGGATAAAGGGGTTCAGCTACCGCAGCAAGTAACAGATGAATCGATGTTGTCCTAATGCAGTAAAAGAGAGCAGGAGCGAGAGAGTAGGATTGTATCGGAATGAACAAGGGGGTTTTGCTTGCCTGGCACTTCTGAAGATAACATTGAGTCTTCATCAGTGTCAACGATCACAACGTCGGAACATCGTCTACCGGGAGGGAACAGATACCGGCAACAAAGAAGAAATACAATCAATGCAATGCACAATATGATGCATGCTCATGACATGGCAATATGAATGTGTTTTGAGCTAATGCAACTAGCAACAGATTAAATGAAGTTGGCTTGAATACAAGATTCAAATTCAAACTCCATATGTGATTATTCAAATGCCATTTAATTTATTTGTGCTAAACAGCAGCTATAAGTTGTTCTAACATGCATGAAAATGGTACAGATGGATTCCTTGAATTTTTCTGATAATTTTTCATATATAATTTATTTAATTTGGAGTTACGGTTGAATTTCTATGATTTTTAGAAGTTTATACAATTTTCTGGAATTTCCTGAATTATAATAAATCCAGAAAATACTTATTGCGTCAGCATTGCGTCACTATGATGTCAGCAGGTCAACAGACGCTGCTGCTGGTCAAACCTGACCAGTGGGGTCCACTGGTCAGTGACTGGGGCTGGTTAGTGCCGCTGACGGGTGGGCCCAGTCAACGGCCACGTCAGCACGGTCAAACTGACGCGTGGGGCCACTGCAATTAGACTAAACTAAACAGAAAAATATACTAATCCTAATTAGGCACAGGGGCCCACATGGCAGTGGCTCATAGGGTGATTAGCCCCTAACTAAGTGGCCACATCGGCCCGCCGGAGTTTGGCCGGCGGTGACCACAGAGCACGGCGGGGGCGCGCCGGACTTGCGCTAGGGGCATCAGATTCGCGCGCTGAGGGCACCGGGGCGTAGCCCGGACTCTCCCGCATCTGATGGGGTAGGTGGGAGGCTGCGGGGACGCCGGGGCTCGTCGGAACGGAGCTCGCGGCGGCGCCGGAGTTCGGGTGGTAACGGGTTAGCTGCTGCGGCATGCAAACGGGAGGGGGCTTGCGCTAGGAATGCTCTACGGAACGCTGCGAACGCGTTAGGCTCGCCGGGGTGACCAAATGGTCACCGGAGCTACGTCGACGACGAGCTCGGGCGGCGGCGTGCTATGGGCATCTATGAAATGGCGGCTACGGCGAGCGGCAAGCCACGGGGTTAGGGGCAAAACGTACAGGAGCTCACGGTGGTTCGGATGAGGTAGATGACGAGCTCGGGGAGGCGGAGACGATGGCGAATTGGCGGTGAAGATCCTCGGCGGCCGGCGATGGGGAAGACGGCGTGGGCGGCGATGTAGGGTTACTGGAGGGCCGTGGATCGGTGGGGAGGAAGAGGGGGTCGAGGCGGAGCCTTTGGTCACTCTGGTGGGGTGAAACGACGGTGGTGGCTACGACTGCGACGAGCGGCGGCGACGGCGGTTCTCGGTCGCGTGAGTGAGAGAGCCAGAGAAGGAAGAAGAAGGAACGGGAGAGAGTGAGAGCGGTCCAGGGGGGTGCATGGCATCCTCAGGGCGACGGGGAGACAGGCAGAGAGGCAGGAGGTGGCCTGGGCGTGTGCCCGCGCGCTCCGGCCACGCGCCTGCGTCCTACTGTCCGAGGAGGAAGACGACAGGGATGGCTGCGGTGGTGGGCTGGGCTGCTACAGTAGAAGGCCAGGTAAGTGGGCTGCCAGGTGAGCGCCAGGTAGTCCTTCTCTCTCTTTCTATTTTTGTTTTTATTTATCTATTTTGTTCTGTGTTGTTTTAGTTTAGTAAAATACTAAACCATTTATAAAATCCTGAAAATAGTTATGTGGCTAGAGTTAAAATATACCAAACCACATAAAATGTTCCAGTAATTATTGGACATATATTATTTATATATCAAATATATATATCCAATGCAAATAGCTATTTATTTAATTCAAAGGCCCAAAATAATTAACTCTGAGATACTAAAAATATTGTTTTGAGTTTTACCTCTTTGCAATATTTTCAGAGACTAAGAGGAACATTTTCTTGGACTTCTTTGAGGAGATTTTAATGTTGATCATTTTTAGAAGGTTTCTGAGGCTTTGAAAATTTCTCAATTCAAATTTCATTTGAATTAAAACATGATGCTCACATGAGGTCTAGCCTAGTGCATAACAGGACCAGGGATGTGACAACTCACCCCCACTAAACAAAAATCTCGTCCCGAGATTCAAGCGTAGGGTAAGGTGAAGGGGGAACGCAAACTAGCACAATCTTCACAATCCAGTTGCACTTCAAATGAACGTTGATTCAATCACCATCTTTGACTCGAAGTCTTGCTCTGAGAACTCCAACTAACATGACAACAAGAGGAAAGGGAAGACCCGAAAAGAATGGTTCTTCTCGAAGGTCGAACAACTCAGGATTAACTCACGGAATGAGACATAGCAACATTTCTCGAGCTGAGAGGTGAAGCACACATCCATAGGAATGGAGTGAAGCAGATGACGGAGGTTCACTAGGTAGACCACAATTCCACACCTAAGAGGGTGGTGAACGGTTGTCAACGTAGCGAGGAGTTGAGTTTCCATAATACCATAACGATGCGCCTTAGGGAAGGTGACTCATAGAAATATCCCCTTAAGTGGCAAAAAGAATTACCTTTGATTCAGAGATCATTGAAACTCTTTAAACCAGCCTAAGGCAATTCTCGAGCGATCGTTTGGAGGGGGTCGGTAGAATGGCATACTCGGACTTGGATGATGTGGATTACCTTGTTGAAGACAACATAATGGATGAACTTGCTTACCACCGGAAATGGAAGGGACCCATGGTAGAATGGCACGTTGGTGGTGCAAGCTGGGAACAAAATGCAAATGATGGGAATGATTCTGGCAACTGGGGAAGAACCCAACAATAGAGAGTGAATTCACTGTTTGAAAGGGTCATAGCATTGTCGAGGAAAACTGAGAGGAATCCGAGTTGGTGCCGATGATAACACGTAGCGCTTGTGCGTGCTCTCAAGAACTTGAGCATTTCCACAATCATCAAGATTCTACCAATATCCGTGTCAAGGATCCTGGCAACACAACTTACTACCATGATGGCTAATGATGGATGATGCAGATGCAAAGGAAGATAACACCTTCTCAGATTTCACCTTAGCGAGGCCAAGGAAGCAAAATCTGGATGATTGACCGAGAGACATTTAGCACTCCGCTCCTAATGTTCTCCTTGATGTGCTAGCGTATCCCATTCATTGAAATGGTTTGGTATCTAGAACATCAAGTAACAGGTCGGACTTCGGGAAGACAAAAATCCATAAGGAACAACTAGGGAGTAAATCCCACGAGATCCCTATGGGGAGGTGGCCAACTGCTTCAATCAAGATACTATAATAATGGGTCTTCCGGCTGGGTGTGTTGGCCACGACATCCACCTTACCGGTTATCGAGGGACCAATATTATAGTTCTTGGGAAATGTTCCAACCATCATACCTGCCTGAGATTCAGATCTGGTTGGTGTCAGGATATTCCAGACTCATCGAGTCTAGGAAGAAAAATGAAAGTTTGCAACACCATTCGACGAGATGACGTTGCGAGATTCTCGGGAAATGAACTACGATAGTAAGCTCCAAAACATGAGCTGGTTCTGCTACAAACATGTGAACACGTTGTCCCAGACAAGCATGACCACAAAGTAGTCTTATAATAAAACACTACCGAGTTCAGGAGGGGGAACCATCAACAAGGGTATCGAAGTTCTTTCATAAGTCCGGATTAGCTCTTATGAAGATACTCCTTCTCCTTGAACAAATCAGTCAGTGGCTTGGTGTGCTAGGATACACATATGGAATGAAGGTTGCAAGTCTCCAGACCACAGAATACTTCGCACGTGTGCATGACTGACTTGCGATGATTCCAGAGGAAGCAACATTGACTTTCTCGAGTCCACGGCGGCAACTTGCATCAAATGCACATGAACTAGAGGAAGTCACTTCTTACATCCGAACATATGCTTCATGAGCTAGCATGAACAAATGCTTACACAAGTTTCCAACACTAGCTTGATGTTCAACATGACTCATGGGAGACACAAAATGCTGTTAATGGGCTCAACAACAACTCATCGGAATTTCCATATCACTGGACTCCCACCATCATGTGAACACGGTGATAGTATTGGTCAGACCCAAAAGATGTAATGGTATATGCTCGAGGGATCAACCATGAGTAAGACAACATTACGAGCATCGTTGGTACTGATTTGATTTGACGATAGCCCACACTCAAATCAAAGGATTGATAAGACAATAGGTCCAGCAACTGATCCCAGGGACCAATCGATGAAGATATCTTCTTTCTTCAACACACACTACACAAGAATATCCCTTTGGAACGAACTAAGTCAGGCAAGCTTTTATCTTCCAACTCTCCAAGTTGTTGTCTAGCTTAACCAACTAGCTCAGGGATATCTAACACCGATCTTGGAGAGAGGGTGGTTCCCAAGAAACCAATTTGATCACGAGCTCAACATAGCGGTCAGGTGACAACCTGGTAATACTTCCGAGAAGATATCCGGAAAATCACGAACCACCGATATGTTACTAAGATCGAGGACAATCCTGCTTTTCAGGGCAAGACGATATGATCAAATGAGCGAGGACTTGACAAAATCCTAACTCATCAATCGAAATGTGCACCAGGAAGATGGACAAGGTAGCACGATCAATCTTAGAATGATGATTCACTAACCAACATGCTAAGAATGAAATTATTGTCCTATAACTACCAAGCAACGGGGTTGCTAGCAGTATTGATTTCACACATCACGATTCACTTGTCGGCATTCCGGTTGCAATAACACAGGAACCGAGGAATGAACAATGATGGCAAGAAGTATCACTGTACCAAGAGTTCATAGGATGGTGTGCAATTCCTATAACAATCCCGATATAAAGATGGTAATACTCCAAGGTAGAGCAGAGCAAAAGCAAGATTAGAAATTTGATCTGCGGAGTACGACTTCTTTGACCCAATCCTGGAAATGGAAGAGGTACTGGAGTTTGTTTCTCCTTGTCATTCCGGAATAGAATGGCTTAACGGACCACAAGAATAATAAGCATCGATAACACGAATGCACAATTACTCCTGACTATCAATCGATAGACGAGGGTCAGAATGCAACTAAAGAGAACAACTCAAAGGAACATATAATTTTCTGAGTTGTGGATGCATAGATTAGTATGTCGAACCAAGTTCAACATAATTCTTCCGGGTAACCCATGCAGAAAGGTTGAGCTGGCAGAGTCACAACATGGCATGGAGAACTCATCGGGAGCACTCTTGTTGTCATCTTTTGATCCAATAATATCTGCCATAAAGGGGTTCATAGTATTTGGAAGAAGGAAATACCACGAACTTCGAGGAGTATCGCAAAGTTACTAATATCCTAAAGGAACGAGCAAAACTATCAACATGAAGCAAGTAGGGTGAATCTCGGGTTCAAAACCCAGGAATAGAATACCTACTAACTAAATGGCATCACGGGATGCTTTCGATAATGACGGCCAGAATCATCACACTGGAAACACAGATCATGGCTAGACCACTAGATGATCCTCTAAGCACTTAGGGTCATAATAACAATTCCAACATATATGTCGAGGCAATAAATTACCTCAACACACCGATTAGTGTGCTTATTCTGACCATAAGGGACATCGGGAACGGAAAGAAAGGATTTGCAAATGCATCCGACTATTTAGAAAACTGGAATGACTCGGACAGCATAACGGCTGTAAATGCTCAGAAAAGATTTGAGACATTCACAAAAATGGTGGCATAACCACTCAGATGCACAATATCAGGGTTTCGAGATCAATACTTAACATACAGAGGTAGAAATTGAACTGAGGCTTAATCCAACAATCTTATAAGTCTACGGATTAGTAACACGTGATCCTGATAGATAGATGAGAAGGCCTAGTTCCTTAACCCCGCAGGAAAGATAAGATGACTCAGATCAGAAGGGCATAAAGTATAAGGAGTAAAAAGAGCCTTACGTACCATCCCACAATCAATTCCCTTATATAACTAAAGAATTTCTAGACTCAACTTCGACCAGTTTGGCTTGGTAATCCTACAGGCAGTCAAGCTCTGATACCAACGCTGTCAGGACCCCGACTCGATGTCACATCGATCTAGCTTGTAACACCCCATATCACTTTGCGGCCTCACGCACGGTATCCCCACGGGTGTCGCCTTACCTTTGCCCGGGACCGTTTGCGCCTTTTGGCTCACGTATATGATAGTGTCGCTAGCATCCATATGATAAAGAGCCCGGGCTGACATGACTAGTCGTAAACCCAAAGTGGCACAGTGCTTACAGGGACAGCCATCCATGACCCAGCAACGAACGTGTCGGTCATCAGCAAGTGGGTCCGGGCTGTAGCACTGGGCTAGCAGGACTCCGGTAAACTAGGCTGTAGCGGGCTAACAGGACTCCGGTACTCAATGCGTGACATTTCCCCGAAGGGACAGACACAGGAACGAAGAAGGACACATGCCGGCCAGCCTAAGTGTTCCAGAGCAGTAGCAAGCTACTATGGCTCGGTGGAAACACTAGGAGACATTTCCCGGTAAGAGAGGCTACTAAAGATAAACAACTAGATGGTCAGATCCCACACATACCAAGCATTTCAATAACATACACACAATATGCTCGATATGTGCAAATACAACATGGCATCACAACATGACTCTATGACTCAAGTAATTTATTCAATAGGCTCCGAGGAGCGAGTTATTACAAACATGGGTCTCATGACCCAACATTCAGAGCATACAAATTCAAGCACAAGCACAAGCGGAAGCTATCATGTCTGAGTACATACATCTATAAATGAAAAAGGCTGAGAAGCCTGACTATCTATCAGATCCTGCCGAGGCACAAGATCGTAGCTGAGGTAACAAGCTAAACGTCGAAGTCCATGCGGAACTACTAGCGAGACCGAAGTCTCTCTGCAAAAACATAAAATAGGCAAACGTGAGTACAAATGTACCCAGCAAGACTTACAACAGAACTAACTACATATGCATCATTATCAACAAAGGGGATGGTGGGGTTTAACTGCAGCAAGCCAGCTTTGACTCGGTGGCTATCCTAACTACGACTGCAAGTAACTCTTTTGAGGTGGCGCACACGAGTCCACATATTCACCATATTAATACACCACTATGGATCAGCTCCCGTCTCCCTACGAGAACGCCATCCATAGCACTCACGCTTATTTTGCGTATTTTTAGGGTATCCACTTTCACTTGTCTATGAACTGATATAAGCAACCCAGAAGTCCTTTACCGCGGACACGGCTATTCGAATAGATGATGTTAACCCTGCAGGGGTGTACTTCTTCATACATGTTTCCACCACTTAGCGTCTGCACACGACATGTGCTCGACAGACTTCAAGCGAAAGCCGACGTGGGTGTAGACCACGACCTACCTAAACACTCAAGTCTCTAGTCCAGGTTTATCGCCTATTCGGGTTCCATCCATGAGGAGATCCGGCCGGAGTTTCGCTCACAGCCCCAAACGATGTGAACAGGGTTCCGTGACACCAAACGGGCGCCCGGTATACCCGGCCACGTGCCTACCGCATCACAGCCCACCCCTCCGGTCAGCGCTGTCCACGGCCTCCAGCATACTACAAACACCAGAAACTACTTGCAACTCCTGGACAGAGGACGAGGGTGAATAAGAAGTCGAGCGGGGTCATATTTCAGGGCCCAATGTATGGTAGTAGCTGAATCATGGATCACAAACACAGAACTCAGTTCCTAAGGACGGCTTCAATGAGACAACCCACCATGTACTCCTACATGGCCTCTCACCGCTACCTTTACCAAATTGTGTTCACACACCTAGCTCACACACAGTAGGACATGTTCACACACCTCTGATTCATCCCCGATGAATCAGACCTGACTCAACTCTAAGCAGTAGCAGGCATGACAAACAAGCAAGAATGAGTAGGCACAACAGGGCTCAAACAACTCCTACTCATGCTAGTGGGTTTCATCTATTTACTGTGGCAATGACAGGTCATGCAAAGGATAAAGGGGTTCAGCTACCGCAGCAAGTAACAGATGAATCGATGTTGTCCTAATGCAGTAAAAGAGAGCAGGAGCGAGAGAGTAGGATTGTATCGGAATGAACAAGGGGGTTTTGCTTGCCTGGCACTTCTGAAGATAACATTGAGTCTTCATGAGTGTCAACGATCACAACGTCGGAACATCGTCTACCGGGAGGGAACAGATACCGGCAACAAAGAAGAAATACAATCAATGCAATGCACAATATGATGCATGCTCATGACATGGCAATATGAATGTGTTTTGAGCTAATGCAACTAGCAACAGATTAAATGAAGTTGGTTTGAATACAAGATTCAAATTCAAACTCCATATGTGATTATTCAAATGCCATTTAATTTATTTGTGCTAAACAGCAGCTATAAGTTGTTCTAACATGCATGAAAATGGTACAGATGGATTCCTTGAATTTTTCTGATAATTTTTCATATATAATTTATTTAATTTGGAGTTACGGTTGAATTTCTATGATTTTTAGAAGTTTATACAATTTTCTGGAATTTCCTGAATTATAATAAATCCAGAAAATACTTATTGCGTCAGCATTGCGTCACTATGATGTCAGCAGGTCAACAGACGCTGCTGCTGGTCAAACCTGACCAGTGGGGTCCACTGGTCAGTGACTGGGGCTGGTTAGTGCCGCTGACGGGTGGGCCCAGTCAACGGCCACGTCAGCACGGTCAAACTGACGCGTGGGGCCACTGCAATTAGACTAAACTAAACAGAAAAATATACTAATCCTAATTAGGCGCAGGGGCCCACATGGCAGTGGCTCATAGGGTGATTAGCCCCTAACTAAGTGGCCACATCGGCCCGCCGGAGTTTGGCCGGCGGTGACCACAGAGCACGGCGGGGGCGCGCCGGACTTGCGCTAGGGGCATCGGATTCGCGCGCTGAGGGCACCGGGGTGTAGCCCGGACTCTCCCGCATCTGATGGGGTAGGTGGGAGGCTGCGGGGACGCCGGGGCTCGTCGGAACGGAGCTCGCGGCGGCGCCGGAGTTCGGGTGGTAACGGGTTAGCTACTGCGGCATGCAAACGGGAGGGGGGTTGCGCTAGGAATGCTCTACGGAACGCTGCGAACGCGTTAGGCTCGCCGGGGTGACCAAATGGTCACCGGAGCTACGTCGACGACGAGCTCGGGCGGCGGCGTGCTACGGGCATCTATGAAATGGCGGCTACGGCGAGCGGCAAGCCACGGGGTTAGGGGCAAAACGTACAGGAGCTCACGGTGGTTCGGATGAGGTAGATGACGAGCTCGGGGAGGCGGAGACGACGGCGAATCGGCGGTGAAGATCCTCGGCGGCCGGCGATGGGGAAGACGGCGTGGGCGGTGATGTAGGGTTACCGGAGGGCCGTGGATCGGTGGGGAGGAAGAGGGGGTCGAGGCGGAGCCTTTGGTCACTCTGGTGGGGTGAAACGACGGTGGTGGCTACGACTGCGACGAGCGGCGGCGACGGCGGTTCTCGGTCGCGTGAGTGAGAGAGCCAGAGAAGGAAGAAGAAGGAACGGGAGAGAGTGAGAGCGGTCTAGGGGGGTGCGTGGCATCCTCAGGGCGACGGGGAGACAGGCAGAGAGGCAGGAGGTGGCCTGGGCGTGTGCCCGCGCGCTCCGGCCACGCGCCTGCGTCCTACTGTCCGAGGAGGAAGACGACAGGGATGGCTGCGGTGGTGGGCTGGGCTGCTACAGTAGAAGGCCAGGTAAGTGGGCTGCCAGGTGAGCGCCAGGTAGTCCTTCTCTCTCTTTCTATTTCTGTTTTTATTTATCTATTTTGTTCTGTGTTGTTTTAGTTTAGTAAAATACTAAACCATTTATAAAATCCTGAAAATAGTTATGTGGCTAGAGTTAAAATATACCAAACCACATAAAATGTTCCAGTAATTATTGGACATATATTATTTATATATCAAATATATATATCCAATGCAAATAGCTATTTATTTAATTCAAAGGCCCAAAATAATTAACTCTGAGATACCAAAAATATTGTTTTGAGTTTTACCTCTTTGCAATATTTTCAGAGACTAAGAGGAACATTTTCTTGGACTTCTTTGAGGAGATTTTAATGTTGATCATTTTTAGAAGGTTTCTGAGGCTTTGAAAATTCCTCAATTCAAATTTCATTTGAATTAAAACATGATGCTCACATGAGGTCTAGCCTAGTGCATAACAGGACCAGGGATGTGACACCAGCGATCCATTTATGGGCTGGTGCAAGCATCTCGGAGTTGGAATATTCGCTTTGATGAGATGATCAAAGCGTTTGGGTTTATGCAGACTTATGGAGAAGCCTGCGTTTACAAGAAAGTGAGTGGGAGCTCTGTAGCATTTCTCATATTATATGTAGATGACATACTTTTGATGGGAAATGATATAGAACTTTTGGACAGTATTAAGGCCTACTTGAATAAGAGTTTTTCAATGAAGGACCTTGGAGAAGCTGCTTATATATTAGGCATCAAGATCTATAGAGATAGATCAAGACACCTCATAGGTCTTTCACAAAGCACATACCTTGATAAGATATTGAAGAAGTTCAATATGGATCAGTCTAAGAAGGGGTTCTTGCCTGTGTTGCAAGGAGTGAAATTGTGCTCAGCTCAATGTCCGACCACGGCAGAAGATATAGAAGAGATGAGTGTCATCCGCTATGCCTCAGCCATAGGGTCTATTATGTATGCCATGCTGTGTACCAGACCTGATGTAAACCTTGCCGTAAGTTTGGTAGGTAGGTACCAAAGTAATCCCGGCAAGGAACACTGGACAGCTGTCAAGAATATCCTGAAGTACCTGAAAAGGACTAAGGACATGTTTCTCATTTATGGAGGTGATGAAGAGCTCGTCGTAAAGGGTTACGTCGATGCTAGCTTCGATACAGATCTAGATGACTCTAAGTCACAAACCGGATACATGTATATGTTGAATGGTGGAGCAGTAAGCTGGTGCAGCTGCAAGCAGAGCGTCGTGGCGGGATCTACATGTGAAGCGGAGTACATGGCTGCCTCGGAGGCAGCACATGAAGCAATCTGGGTGAAGGAGTTCATCACCGACCTAGGAGTCATACCCAATGCGTCGGGGCCGATCAAGCTCTTCTGTGACAACACTGGAGCTATTGCACTTGCCAAGGAGCCCAGGTTTCACAAGAAGACCAGGCACATCAAGCGTCGCTTCAACTCCATCCGTGAAAATGTTCAAGATAGAGACATAGAAATTTGTAAAGTACATACGGATCTAAATGTCGCAGATCCGTTGACTAAACCTCTCCCTAGAGCAAAACATGATCAACACCAGAACACTATGGGTGTTCAATTCATCACAATGTAACTAGATTATTGACTCTAGTGCAAGTGGGAGACTGTTGGAAATATGCCCTAGAGGCAATAATAAAAGGATTATTATTATATTTCCTTGTTCATGATAATTGTCTTTTATTCATGCTATAATTGTGTTATTCGGAAATCGTAATACATGTGTGAATACATAGACACCAACATGTCCCTAGTAAGCCTCTAGTTGACTAGCTTGTTGATCAACAGATAGTCATGGTTTCCTGACTATGGACATTGGATGTCATTGATAACGAGATCACATCATTAGGAGAATGATGTGATGGACAAGACCCAATCCTAAACATAGCACAAGATCGTATAGTTTGTTTGCTAGAGTTTTTCCAATGTCAAGTATCTTTTCCTTAGACCATGAGATCGTGTAACTCCCGGATACCGTAGGAGTGCTTTGGGTGTACCAAACGTCACAACGTAACTGGGTGACTATAAAGGTATACTACGGGCATCTCCGAAAGTGTCTGTTGGGTTGACACGGATCAAGACTGGGATTTGTCACTCCGTATGACGGAGAGGTATCTCTGGGCCCACTCGGTAATGCATCATCATAATGAGCTCAAAGTGACCAAGTGTCTGGTCACGGGATCATGCATTACGGTACGAGTAAAGTGACTTGCCGGTAACGAGATTGAACGAGGTATTGGGATACCGACGATCGAATCTCGGGCAAGTAACGTACCGATTGACAAAGGGAATTGTATACGGGGTTGCTTGAATCCTCGACATCGTGGTTCATCCGTTGAGATCATCGAGGAGCATGTGGAATCCAACATGGGTATCCAGATCCCGCTGTTGGTTATTGACCGGAGAGTCGTCTCGGTCATGTCTACATGTCTCCCAAACCCGTAGGGTCTACACACTGAAGGTTCGGTGACGCTAGGGTTGTATGGATATGAGTATGCAGTAATCCGAAAGGTTTTCGGAGTCCTGGATGAGATCCCGGACGTCACTAAGAGTTCCGGAATAGTCCGGAGGTGAAGAATTATATATAGGAAGTGCAGTTTCGGCCATCGGGACAGTTTCAGGGGTCAACGGTATTGTACCGGGACCACCGGAAGGGTCCCGGGGGTCCACCGGGTGGGGCCACCCATCCCGGAGGGCCCCATGGGCTGAAGTGGGGAGGGAACCAGCCCATAGTGGGCTGGTGCGCCCCCCCCTTGGCCCCCCATGCGCCTAGGGTTGGGAACCCTAGGGGAGGGGGCGCCTCCACTTGCTTTGGGGGCACTCCTCCCCCTTGGCCGCCGCCCCCCTAGGAGATCCCATCTCCTAGGGCCGGCGCACCCCCCTAAGGGGCCTATATAAGGGGGGGGGAGGGAGGGCAGCCGCACCCTGAAGTCTTGGCGCCTCCCTCTCCCCTGCTACACCTCTCCCTCTCACAGTAGAATGGTGAAGCCCTGCTGCGGTGACTGCTGCATCCACCACCACGCCGTCGTGCTGCTTGATCTTCATCAACCTCTCCTTCCCCTTGCTGGATCAAGAAGGAGGAGACGTCACGCTGACCGTACGTGTAATGAACGCGGAGGTGCCTTCCCTTCGGCGCTAGGATCTCCGGTGATTTGGATCACGACGAGTATGACTCCCTCATCCCCATTCTTTGAACGCTTACGCTCGCGATCTACAAAGGTATGTAGATGCATCCGATCACTCGTTACTAGATGAACTCATAGATGGGTCTTGGTGAAAACGTAGGAATTTTTTTTGTTTTCTGCAACGTTCCCCAACACCATGAAGATAGAAGATTCAAGACTTCGTCCCGTGTCGGGATGGCACTCTACTTGGCGTGCAAGGCAAGCTAGGCAATACGGATATGTATATCTCCTCCTTTGTAACTGACCTTGTGCAACCCTAGCCCCCTCCGGTGTCTATATAAATCGGAGGGTTTTAGTCCGTAGGATATCATACAATCATACCATAGGCTAGCTTCTAGGGTTTAGCCTCTCCGATCTCGTGGTAGATCAACTCTTGTACTACTCATATTATCAATAATAATCAAGCAAGACGTAGGGTTTTACCTCCATCAAGAGGGCCTGAACCTGGGTAAAACATCGTGTCCCCTGCCTCCTGTTACCATCCGCCTTAGACGCACAGGTCGGGACCCCCTACCCGAGATCCGCCGGTTTTGACACCGACATTGGTGCTTTCATTGAGAGTTCCTCTGTGCCGTCGCCATAAGGAAGGATGCCTCATCTCGTTGTTAAAAACAACATTACCGTCGGGGGAGCCCTGGCTGTCAGCCAAACTCTTCGGCTAGGCAGTTTCATCATGACCGCCTGTTCGGCTGCTGCACCGGTGATGACTTCTCGGGTCATCGAAAACAGCCTCCATGTCGGCTCGGAATTCGCCGAGCAGATGGATCCAATGGAGCTCTCTTCCCTAAACGAGCTCTTGGATCGCATCGCCGCCCTGGGAGTCACTACGGACTATGATCGGATTGGGCTTAAACCTGATCAAAGGGAAATTAACTCTCCACCGGTCACCCATCATGTTGCGGTCGTGGAGGAACAATGTGGCGATTCTTCCTCTATCTTGAGGACTAACTATGTTCGGATTCCTGCTCTCTCCGAGCCAGATACCCGTTTTCGGGAGGACATCACCAGAGCCCTGAACCTAGAGTCAGGCAGCGGGCCAGACTCATCGGGCAACATCACGGAATCTAAACTTCCAAGATCGGAAACTCCTTGGCCCCTGGGTCTCAGATCGGGTAGGGGTTCGGACTCGAACCCACCCACCCACCCAGACATAAACGATCTTTCCCACATCAGGTAAGAGCCCCATGAAACAATACATCATTATTGGGCCAGATTCCTCCTTGTGATGAACAAGGTTAAGGACTGTCGCGAGGGAGACGCAGTCTCACTTTTCTGCAATAACTACACGGACAAGGGAGTCCTTAATGCCATAAGTCGCCGTGACATATCATGCTTCGCCGACCTGGCATCCATAGTACGAAAGTACTGTGCGATGGAAAGTGCCTGGAAAACCGAAACGAAATTTTGGGATAATCCAGCTCCGAATATACACCCAGTCCGAAGTAAAAGGGTGCACCATCATAACACACCCGAGTTAATTACAAAGAAGCAAAAACCCTCTACAGGGCGTGGAACCGTATTGGAGGGATGGCTCAACGGACCCTGCAAAATTCATAGTACAGTGGATACCATACCAACACACAGCCTTAGAGCATGTTGGATACTCCGGCAGGTGGCCAAAAGCGGCGAGGATCTTCTCATCCCAGATGCCGCAGAGCACCATCCCAGGGATAACAATACGATATTAACAGTCTTTGAGACCTTCGCATCAAATAATAGGTGCAAGCGAACACTCCGCAGCCTCGCCAAAATCTGCCACGTGGCAGCAATAAATCCATGGGGTGACACAGTTATTACCTTCAATGCCAGTGATGAACCTAAATTCCGAACAGCCCGAGCACCAGCCGCACTGGTCCTCAGTCCAATTGTGGACGGCTTTCGACTCACCAAAGTACTCATGGACGGAGGCAGTGGATTGAACCTCATCTATGAGGAAACCCTTCAAAAAATGGAAATAGACTAGAACCGGATTGAGCAAAGCAGCACAACCTTCAGAGGAATCATCCCCAATCGGGAAGCATGCTATGCTGGGAAAATCACACTAGATGTGGTATTCGGCATGCCAGAGAACTATAGGTCCGAAGAAATTACATTCCAAGTGGCCCCATTCAGTAGTGGATACCACACCCTTTTAGGACGGGAAGCGTTCACGATCTTCCAAGCCATACCCCATTATGGGTACATGAAGTTCAAAATGCCCGGGCCCAACGGAATCATCACTCTCGCTAGTGATCCGGACACAGCACTCCGCGCCGAAAACAAAACAACCGCATTGGCCCTCGAGGCATTATCCGAAGCCCTTTCAGCCGAGGAATTAACCACGCTGCGCTCCACAGTGGACGGGGATGACGTGATACTTGACAAGAGATCCAAGTCCACATCTTTTAAACCAGCGGATGAAATAGTCAAATTTCAAGTCCACCCAACAGACCCTACAAAAACAGCCTCCATCGGGGTACAGTTAAACCCCACCGTGGACGCCGCACTACGAGAGTTCCTGCGCGAGAATTGAGATATATTCACCTGGCACCCCTCAGACATGCCAGGAATCCCATGCAGGCTGGCCGAGCATAGCCTCAATATTCTAAAGGGATTCAAGCCGGTCAAGCAGGCTCTTCGGCGTTTCTCTGAACCTAAGAGACAAGCTATGGGAGAGGAACTAGTCAAGCTATTGGAGGCCGGATTCATTAGAGAAATAAAACACTCGGAGTGGCTAGCAAACCTGGTGATGGTACCAAAGAAGGACAAATCCTGGCGGCTATGTGTCGATTTCAAGGACCTCAACAAGGCTTGCCCAAAGGATCCGTTCCCCCTTCCCCCTCCCCCGCACAACCTCAACAAGACTCACAGACGGGCTTGCCGTCGTGGATCAGCATGGGGACCTTGTTGTGGACGGGGTTTGAACGGAGGAGCAACTCGCTCTTGTGCCGGAGGTCCTCCTCTGCGTACTCATAGCTAATGCCCTTGATGCTGAGAGCAAGGTGCACCCGCAGGACATACGGGCTCGCCGACATGCCCAGTAGCTTCAGATCGTATGCTGCTCCGGCCATTGTTGGTGTGGTGTCTGTCAACTCAAGGTCCGACTGAACTTTGCACATACGTAGATTGTGTTTTGGTGCCTCTGTTTTAAGACTCCGGAGGAGAACACGCGAGGCATATATAGTCATATAGAGATAGAGCACAACAGAGATTCTTCCGATAGAACGGTGCGAAGGACTAGTTGGTTGGATGATTCTTCGAACAGTCTAGTTTTCCGGCTTACTTTTCTGACTTGTTCAAGTAATTAGGTCTGAACATATGTCCCGTGCGGTTACAATTCTTTGGCATGGACAGGTATGAGGGAGGCCCCGCTGGCAAACATCAGCCACACATTCATGTTTGTCCGCTTGCACACAAAAATCGTTCCTCCACTTAGGCCTGTATGGTGCAATGCTGGCCACGCCATAGTATGCCAAAGTTGACTAAGTTTGGACTTTGTACAAGATTTACTGCACTTTGACCAGACTAAGAGAATCTTGCCAAACTTTACCATGCTACGTCACATGAAACTTGTTATTGAAAAGTTTGTTTTTAAACTGGGCAAAAGATTTGCCATTTTCATTAATTAAAAAGAGGGTATTGTTACACAAGTGCCGTCAAATGGCAAAATTCTAAACGGATTACTCTCGCGGCATTACATTGCTCTATTGCTTGACACCCGCAATAGCCCAAATAGACATTTCTTCTTTGATGATCCGTGTGACAATCGCCACCAGAGCCGCTTTGCTCCTGAAGACGTGCGCATTCCGTTCCTTCCAAAGTTCTCACCCCACAAGAAGAAGCAGAGAGGATAAGGCCTTAACCGGTTTGGTGTTGTTCTAGAGGAGCTCATCCCACCAAGATTTAACCGTGCCGAATTGTGCCAAGTAGTCATGGGAACAACAAGCCCAAGCCAGGAGAACACCCCATCCCAAACCCGAAGAGAGAACATGCACTTGAAAAGGAGGTGGGCAGCCGATTCTCGGACCTGATTGCAAAGCGGGCACCTGTCATAGTTTGGAAATCCTCGGCATTGTAGCCTATCTGCGATCCAAATTCTGTTTTGATTGACTAACTAGGCAAAGAATTTGCATCTGGGAGGAGCCCAAGCCTTCCAAATTGAGACCTGAAAGGTAGTGAGGGTGAGTCCAGCGAACTGCACCCAATATGCAGATTTAGCAGAGTAGTTCCCATCATTGGCGAGCTTCCACAAAATGCTATCTTTGACGCCTGGCTGGATGACAATGCCTGCAAGCTTCTCCCACGAGGCCGAGAATTGCTGAAGGTGCTCAAGCGTGAGGGTGCTTTGGGTGTCAATTTGAGCTATCCAATGGTGATCCCTCAAAGCCTGGGCAACCATTCCGCCTTTCTTACGAGAATCTCAAAGATCTTTGGTGTAATGTCCTTGGGTCTTAGACCCTCTAGCCAAGATGACTCCCAAAAAATCGCTTTATTCCCATCACCAATCGTCACTTTGGTCGCAGCGGCAAAAAGATCACGGTCCGCAGCCATGCATGACGTCCCTTGCCCGCACCACGCCCTCGGGGGCTCATCCCAGTCAAGCCAAAGCCACCGAAGCCGGAGGCCAGCGGCAAACTTATCGAGATTTAGAATGCCAAGACCTCCATATTCCTTCTGTTTACAAACATACTCCTAGTTAACCTTGCATTTGCCGCCAGTCACCTTGTCCGTTCCAGCCCAAAGATAGGCACGTCGCAGCTTGTCAATTGCCTTTAGGAACTCAACCGGAAGGTCGAGCGGAGTGATGTGATAGATGGCCACCGCTGTGAGGACCGCTGAGGAAGTCCTGGATTAGGGGGTATCCGGACATCCGGATTATATCCTTTGGCCGGACTGTTGGACCATGAAGATACAAGATTGAAGACTTCGTCCCGTGTCCAGATGGGACTCTACTTGGCGTGGAAGGCAAGCTAGGCAATACGGATATGTATATCTCCTCCTTTGTAACCGACCTTGTGTAACCCTAGCCCCCTCCGGTGTCTATATAAACCGGAGGGTTTTAGTTCGTAGGATAACATACAATCATACCATAGGCTAGCTTCTAGGGTTTAGCCTCTCCGATCTCGTGGTAGATCAACTCTTGTACTACTCATATTATCAATAATAATCAAGCAAGACGTAGGGTTTTACCTCCATCAAGAGGGCCCGAACCTGGGTAAAACATCGTGTCCCCTGCCTCCTGTTACCATCCGCCTTAGACGCATAGTTCGGGACCCCCTACCCGAGATCCGCCGGTTTTGACACCGACATTGGTGCTTTCATTGAGAGTTCCTCTGTGCCGTCGCCATAAGGAAGGATGCCTCATCTCGTTGTTAAAAACAACATTACCGTTGGGGAGCCCTGGCTACCGGCCAAACTCTTCGGCTAGGCAGTTTCATCATGACCGCCTGTTCGGCTGCTGCACCGACGATGACTTCTCGGGTCATCAAAAACAGCCTCCACGTCGGCTCGGAATTCGCCGAGCAGATGGATCCAATGGAGCTCTCTTCCCTAAACGAGCTCTTGGATCGCATCGCCGCCTTGGGAGTCGCTACGGACTATGATCGGACTGGGCTTAAACCCGATCAAAGGGAGATTAACTCTCCACCGGTCACCCATCATGTTGCGGTGGTGGAAGAACAATGTGGCGATTCTTCCTCTATCTTGAGGGCTAACTATGTCCGGATTCCTGAGCTCTCCGAGCCAGATACCCGTTTTCGATAGGACATCATCCAAGCCCTGAACCTAGAGTCAGGCAGCGGGCCAGACTCATCGGGCAAAATCACGGAATCCGAACTTCCAAGATCAGAAACTCCTCGGCCCCTGGATCTCAGATCGGGTAGGGGTTCGGACTCGAACCCACCCACCCACCCAGACATAAACGATCTTTCCCACATCAGGCAAGAGCCCCATGAAACAATACATCACTATTGGGCCAGATTCCTCCTTGTGATGAATAAGGTTAAGGACTGCCGCGAGGAAGACGCAGTCTCACTTTTCTGCAATAACTGCACGGACAAGGGAATCCTTAACGCCATAAGTCGCCATGACATATCACGCTTCGCCGACCTGGCGTCCATAGTATGAAAGTACTATGCGATGGAAAGTGCCTGGAAAACCGAAACGAAATTTTGGAATAATCCGGCTCCGAATATACACCCAGTCTGAAGTAAAAGGGTGCACTATCATAAGACACCCGAGTAAATTACAAAGAAGCAAAAACCCTCTACAGGGTGTGGAAGAGTATTGGAGGGATGGCTCAACGGACCCTGCAAAATTCATAGTACAACGGATACCATACCAACACACAGCCTTAGAGCATGTTGGATACTCCGGCAGGTGGCGAAAAGCGGCGAGGATCTTCTCATCCCAGATGCCACAGAGCACCATCCCAGGGATAACAATACGGTATTAACAGTCTTTGAGACCTTCGCATCAAATAATAGGCGGAAGCGAACACTCCGCAGCCTCGCCAAAATCTGCCACGTGGCAGCAATAAATCCATGGGGTGACACGGCTATTACCTTCAATGCCAGTGACGAACCTAAATTCCGAACAGCCCGAGCACCAGCCGCACTGGTCCTCACTCCAATTGTGGACGGCTTTCGACTCACCAAAGTACTCATGGACGGCGGCAGTGGATTGAACCTCATCTATGAGGAAACCCTTCAAAAAATGGAAATAGACTGGAACTAGATTGAGCAAAGCAGCACAACCTTCAGAGGAATCATCCCCAGTCGGGAAGCACGCTATGCTAGGAAAATCACACTAGATGTGGTATTCGGCACGCCGGAGAACTATAGGTCCGAAGAAATTACATTCCATGTGGCCCCGTTCAGTAGTGGATACCACGCCCTTTTAGGACGGGAAGCGTTCACGATCTTCCAAGCCATACCCCATTATGGGTACATGAAGCTCAAAATGCCCGGGCGCAACGGAATCATCACTCTCGCTAGTGATCCGGACACAGCACTCCGTGCCGAAAACAAAACAGCTGCATTGGCCCTCGAGGCGTTATCCGAAGCCTTTTCGGCCGAGGAATTAACCGCGCTGCGCTCCATAGTGGACAGGGATGACGTGATACTTGACAAGAGATCCAAGTCCACATCTTTTAAACCAGCGGATGAAATAGTCAAATTTCAAGTCCAGCCAACGCACCCTACAAAAACAGCCTCCATCAGGGCACAGTTAAACCCCATCGTGGACGCCGCACTACGAGAGTTCTTGCGCGAGAATTGAGATATATTCGCCTGGCACCCCTCAGACATGCCCGGAATCCCACGCAGGCTGGCCGAGCATAGCCTCAATATTCTAAAGGGATTCAAGTCGGTCAAGCAGGCTCTTCGGCATTTCTCTGAACCTAAGAGACAAGCTATGGAGAGGAACTAGTCAAGTTATTGGAGGCCGGATTCATTAGAGAAATAAAACATCCGGACTGGCTAGCAAACCTGGTGATGCTACCAAAGAAGGACAAATCCTGGCGCCTGTGTGTCGATTTCAAGGACCTCAACAAGGCTTGCCCAAAGAATCCCTTCCCCCTTCCCTCTCCCCTGCACAACCTCAAAAAGACTCGCAGACGGGCTTGCCGCCGTGGATCAGCACGGGGACTTTGTTGTGGACGGGGTTTGACTGGAGGAGCAGCTCGCTCTTGTGCCGGAGGTCCTCCTCTGCGTACTCATAGCTGATGCCCTTGGATCTGAGAGCAAGGCGCACCAGCAGGACGTACGGGCTCGCCCACATGCCCAGTAGCTTCAGATCGTTTGCTGCTTTGGCCATTGTTGGTGTGGTGTCTGTCAACTCAAGGTCTGACTGAACTTTGCACATACGTAGATTGTGTTTTGGTGCCTCTGTTTTAAGACTCCGGAGGAGGACACGCGAGGCATATATAGTTATATAGAGATAGAGCACAACAGAGATTTTTCCGGTAGAACAGTGCGAAGGACTAGTTGGTTGGTTGATTCTTCGAACAGTCTAGTTTTCCGGCTTACTTTTCTGACTTGGTCAAGTAATCAGGTCTGAACATATGTCCCCCGCGCTTACAATTCTTTGGCATGGACAGGTATGAGGGAGGCCCCGCTGGCAAACATCAGCCACACATTCATGTTTGTCCCCTTGCACACAAAAATCGTTCCTCCACTTAGGCCTGTATGGTGCAATGCTGGCCACGCCATAGTATGCCAAAGTTGACTAAGTTTGGACTTAGTACAAGATTTACTGCACTTTGACCAGACTAAGAGAATCTTGCCAAACTTTACCATGCTACGTCACATGAAACTTGTTATGGGAAAGTGGGCCTAGCCAATGATGCGTCTTGAAAACAATACCCACCCGACTTAGGGAAATTCACTAATTTTACAAAAATGTGTGGCATAATTTTACCGTCAAAAAAAAGGTGAGGCGTAATTTCAATTTGGCTATTGATGCTAGCTTATTATTTATTAATTTATTCATAGAATATTTTTTATCTACTCATCAACTGTCAAGGTAGAGAAAGAACAATAGAAGTAAAAATACATCCAGGTTTATAGACCACCTAGCGATGACTACAAGCACTAGAGCAAGTCCAAGGTGTGCCGCCATCTTCGCCCCTCCCTCATCGGAGTCGGACAAACTTTGTTGTAGTAGACAGTCAGAAAGTTGTCATGCTAAGACCCCATAGGAACATGCAACCCGCGCAACAGAACAACAATCGTCACCGATGAAGAGAAGCATATATTAGAAGAATCCAACCTGTAGACACATGAACACGGACGAACAAAGACCGGATCCACATGGGTCCACCGACGACAAACGCCAACCAATCACAACAAGATACGTCGAAGACAAACCTTCACATGTCCTCCAACAATACTAGAAACATCAGCGGGACAGAGACTAGGCGGGGAGAAACTTACTTCATGTTCAAAAAGTTGCCCCCGCCTGTCTCTAAGAACGATGCTAGCTTATTCATGGGAGAAAAGTTGAGTATTGCCAATCTTGTGGTACTCAGACTACAACACAAGCATCATAGGGACAGATCATCCGTAAGGCCAACTCCAATGCATGACTCCAAATTGTCGCGTCCGTTTGGAGGTAAACGGACACAAACCGTGGTCCAACGCGCGGGTGCAAACGGACAAATGTCCTTTTTCTGTCCGCTTGCGACCCATTCTAGGCCCAAGTTTGGGCCGCGTTTGCGGCCGAACGAACACGTGCGGACGGGTGTGACGTGTGCCCTTGTCCGCCCCTGGCCCGTCCGTCGGTGACAAATCCCCTTTTCTTCCTCCCCTTTCCTTGATCCGCCCTCGGCCCCTCGCCATCATCGCCGCCACGCCCGTCGTCCACCTTGCTGTCTACCAATGGGCTCGACGTGCCCTTTCTGGCCGCGTCTCCACCATGACCGCAAGATGTTCTATGCTTTGCTCGCAAGGTACCATGGATAGCGGAGATGAGTACTTCTTTCACAACTTCATTTGTTCATCGGATGATTCGTCCTCGGATGATGCGGACATAGTGGTGGTAGCATTGGTCGTCCATGACCACATTAGTAGGATGTGGCCTCAGTTCAGGGGATCAATTCCCGTCCAAGCTCCGGCCTTGAACCGCAATAGGGAGAAAGGGCACGATACCCTCTATTCTGATTACTTTGAGAGAACCGCACTCTACAAACCGCATTAATTTCGTCGCCACTTCCGGACGTCTGTTTTGAATGCAAAGATGATGCCCTTGGCAAGCTTGGCTTCTCTTCTTACCAGAAATGCACTGTGGCTATTCACATGCTTGCATATGAAATTTCCGGTGATCTTGTGGATGAATATGTGCATATGAGTGAGTCCACATGTCTCCTCTCAATGTATAGTTTCTGCAAGGCCATGGTGGCAGTGTTCGGTCCTGAATACCCGAGAGAACCAAATGCCGCTAATACAGAGAGGTAGTTGACGATTAATGCCAAGAGGGGCTTTCCGGGCATGCTTAGTAGTATCGATTGTATGCACTAAAAGTGGAAGAATTGTCCATTTGCTTGGCAGAGGCAGTACAAGGGACATGTGAAAGATGCCACTGTCATACTTGAAGCTATGGCTTCACAAAATCTGTGGATATGACATTCTTTCTTCGGCATGGCAGGTTCTCACAATGATATTAGCATTCTTCAGCATTCTCAAGTGTTTGCATGGCTTGTAGAAGGCCACTGCCCGGAGTTCAACTCTGAGATCAATGGCCACAATTACAACAAGGGATATTACCTAGCTGATGGTATCTATCCCCAGTGGTCCACTCTTGTGAAGACCATAGCCAATCCGCAAGGAGAGAAGAGACAAAGGTTTGACGAAATGTAGGAGAGTGCTAGGAAAGATATGGAGCGTGCATTTGGTGTGCTTCAATCTCGATGGGGTATTGTTCGAAACCCTGCATTGACATGGAGCACTCAGAAGCTTTGGGAGGTGATGATTGCTTGTGTGATCATGCACAACATGATCATTGGGGATGAGCATGATGGCAGCATCTACGACCAAGGGTTTGATTTCCAGGCTGAGAATGTTGAGCCGGAGCACTCACCTCCTTCAACCTTTGAACAGTTTGACCAATTTCATTGTGAGATGCGTGATCGGAAAACTCATACGTAGTTGCAAGATGACTTGGTTGAGCACATGTGGGATCGCATTGGCAATCAATAGATCTATGGTTTAATATATTTTCGTGTGCATAAAATTTGAGTGATTTTGTAAGACTGTTTGATATTTTAAAATTTTAATTGGATTGTAATAAAAGACTATTTTGAACATGTTGTTATCTTTGATTTAAACCATCTTTGCTATGCTTGATTATATTGTACTTGGCCTCCGGCGGACGAGATGTGGCAGAAGATGCGGCCGCGCGTTGGATGCTTGGTCGGTGCAAACACAAATCCGAACAGACACGACCTCATTGTCATCCCTAAACAGACGAAATCCGAACAAAACAGACGTTCGTCTAAGTTCGTACGTTGGAGTTGGCCTAAGCCTTGATCTAGACCACTTGCATGATTACACAACTTCACCAAACGATGAGGCCACCTACCCAACGCCACACGATCTACCTCCACCCAACCAACAGAAGATGAGTCATAGATATGGACAGACACAAACCAGGGGAAGCAGAAGGGTGCACACGAGCACCGAAGATGAAACCAGCCACGACCAAGGGCAAACGAAGACATAGATACACTGTTTTTTTAAATAAGGCAAAAGAACTTGCCATTTTTATTGATTAAGGAGAAGGTTTAGACATAGGCCGCAAAGCGGTAAAAGAAACAAGAACTACTCTCACAACATAAGAATATTCAGGTGCTTTGCTCGGGCCAACGCCCAAAGATGGGACTACTCTTTGATCCTTGTAACGACGATGGTTGTCGGAGCAACAGTGTTGGTAAAGATTCTGGTGTTGGCTTGCGTTATAGTAGTATAGCATGTTACTGCTTTCCGTTAAATCCTATTCTGATGCATAGCCTGTTCTTGCTACTACTGTTGTTACCTTTACCTACAATCCTAAATGCTTAGTATGGGATGCTAGTATCCCATCAGTGGCCCTACATTCTTGTCCGTCTGCCATGCTATACTATAGGGCCGTGATCACTCGGGAGGTGATCACGGGTATATAATTACATACATATTATATGATACGTGTGGTGACTAAAGTAGGGTCGGCTCGTAGAGTACCCACAAGTGATTCCGATGTGGGGGCTGAAAGGATAAGTGGCTCCATCCAGGTAGTGGTGGGCCTGAGTTCCGGACGGCCCCCAACAGTTACTTTGTCGCGGAGTGATAGGGCAGGTTGAGACCACCTAGGAGAGAGGTGGGCCTGGCCCTGGTCGATGTCCGCGGTTACTTCAAAATAACACGCTTAATGAGATCTTGGTATTTGATCTCAGTTTGGCAACTTGCCTATACGCACTAACCAACTACGCGGGAACAGTTATGGGTACTCGACGTTGTGGTATCAGTCGAAACCTTCATGACGTCAGGGACTGAGCGGCGCACGCCGGGTTGGACCGCATAACACAACTTCCTTGGAAATGGTGGTTGCTAGGTATGCTCACCGGCCGCCCTGGCAACGTTTAGGTGTGCAATGGGCGATGGGCCCAGACCCCTGCACGGATAGGATTTAGACTGGCATGCTGACCTCTCTGTTGTGCCTAGGTAGGGCTGCGACGTGTTGATCTTCTGAGGCTGGGCATGACCTAGGAAAGTGTGTCTGGCCAAAGGGGATTGAGCGTGTTGGGAAATGTGGTGCACCCCTCCATGGAAGTTTATCTATTCGAATAGCCGTGTCCCTCGGTAAAAGGACGACCCGGAGTTGTACCTTAACCTTATAACAACCAGAACCGGATACTTAATAAAACACACCCTTCCAAGTGCCAGATACAACCCGGTGATCACTCTCTAACAGGGCGACAAGGAGAGGATCGCTGGGTAGGATTATGCTGTGCGATGATACTTGGTGAACTTACCATCTACTCTCTTCTACATGCTACAAGATGAAGGCTTCCAGAAGCATAATCTTCCACAGGACTAGCTATCCCCCTCCTATTCTGGCATTCTGCAGTTCAGTCCACCGGTATTGCCCCTTTACACTGATACTAATGCATATGTAGTGTAGATCCTTGCTTGCGAGTACTTTGGATGAGTACTCACGGTTGCTTTGCTCCCCCCTTTTCCCCTTTCTATACCCGGTTGTTGCGACCAGCTGTTGGAGTCCAGGAGCCAAACGCCACCGTCGACGATGACTCCTACTACACTGGAGGTGCCTACTACTACGTGTAGGCCGCTGACAACGACCAGGAGTAGTTTAGAAGGATCCCAGGCAGGAGGCCTTGCCTTTTTGATCGTTGCTACTTTTGTGCTAGCCTTCTTAAGGCAAACTTGTTTAACTTATGTATGTACTCAGATATTATTGCTTGCGCTGACTCTTGTGTTTTCGAGCTTATGTATTCAATTCCTCGAGGCCCCTGGCTTGTAATACAAAGCTTGTATTATTTTAATTTGTGTCTAGAGTTGTGTTGTGATATCTTCCCCTGAGTCCTTGATCTTGGTCGTACACATTTGCGTGTATGATTAGTGTACGGTCAAATTGGGGGCATCACAAGTTGGTATCAGAGTCGACTGCCTGTAGGAATCCCCCTTCGACACTCCTTGGCCGAAGTTGAGTGTAGTTGATGAAAATTGTTTTACTAACTTGGCTGTGCGGCCCATGGCCCCACGTCGCCATTGGGTGTTATTAGGATCTTTTATTCCTCGTCTATACTCTGGGACTCTGATCTCTCTTCTATTCGGGTTAAATGAATTTTACTAAATCTAACTCTAGGTTCTCGTAATTACTTTTCCCGGAGAGCCCCTCACCCAGATGATTGCTTGGTGCGCCGGAGGATTCCGAAGATACTCTCTGATAATATCCCAAGAACTTGTGCTCATTGCGTTTGCAATTCCCTTCCACCGCAACCCTATAGATAACTACATGCACTTGTCATTCTTACATTAGTCCCCAATTGCTCTTGTTATTACGAGATACCTCAAAATACTCGTTGTTGTTCCGAGAATCCTTGTGCCTACTGCCTGGCAGTTCCTTGTCACCTGAATACACCTACAAATTAATCCTCACACACACCAAGGATTTGTTTCTCCCCAGCTGTTCATGTGTTTCACCAAAGTCTTCGAAATACTAATTGATCCTTCAAAAATCCTCAACCGCCAGTTGTTCTTGAAATTCTTGCTTGCCTGCATTATGGTTAATCCCATAAGTATACTAACCTTAGTGGCATCCTTGGTCACTATCATTTTTGAGTCCATTGATTCAATAAGTTGCAAACGTTCACAATCATCAGTCGAATCCTAGGATTATCCTTCCGGCTCAGACGTCATTTTAAACATGTGCTGGATCTCGACCAATCAAATTGCCATCCATTGTACCCCTAAGGCTATTCAACTTATCCATCCCTAATCAGAGCATTGCTTCTGATCCGTTGTCTTGGAATTCAAAATTCCTTTGCATTTGAGCTTTGAGTTAGTCAGTTGTTTCTATAATCTGACCTCCTTGCATTCTTTCTTCCTCTGGTTGAGTACCGATGCTCACATCAGATCCCTTGTGGACCACTAAACCCTTTGTCGGATTTTATCCGACCGTGTCCTTCATATTGAATAACCTTGTGAGCCTTTCCATGGGTATATAATGCCTTTGGTAAATTGTATCCTCTGCTTTGTGAACCATGCTCTACTTTCAAACTTGTATTATTTACTCTGAAGTTTGTGGTATATGTTCCTAAGATGCCCGGATGGGTTGAACCTACGCCTTCCCTAATCCGCGTGAACCCGAAAGATTTCATGGTTCAGGCTTATCTGGTATTGCAACAGGTAAAACATTTCAACGACTAATGTCATTTTCGAAATACAAGAGGTGAATGGAAGGTTATGCATTGAGCAAGTGGGAGTTGACCTTGAACCTTTGTGTTCATGCCCATGGACACGATGTAGATCCTATCTCGGAAGCTTCTTGTAATAATAACTATTTCCTTGGTATAATATCCTTTGGTATCGGTGAATTGATCCTTTGCAATTGTGGTTCCGACCATGATTGTTCTTCTTTGACCCCATTTCTAGGACAAGTTAAAGCACTTGTGTTTTGCAAGTCAATACACCAGCCCAACCTCTACTTTGATCTACTGACGAGTATTACCTTCTGGTATCTCGAGAGTTCTTCATCAGCTATTATTTCTCACCAATTCCAATTTTTCATGGGTTCTGAGTTGTTAGTCGCTCAAGAACACCGATATGTGAACCGATTCCGCATTCCGGTACGATAACTCTTAAGTAATTTTTGTTGCTTATGAGTTTAATCCTTCAAGTCATTCCTATCCTGATTGGCCATATCATTATCGTGCTAAATTTTAACTATGCTACCTGGTCCTTCTTCCTGGAGCACAAATTTCGACGATGAGCTAAGCTTACGTCGATCTTCCTCGTCATATCATTTCTCCTTGAACAACAATGCTGGATTTCGAGTTTGTGTCGTACCCATGGTTCCAATAAACTTTCTCTTCATCATTCCTTTAACTTGATGTCATCGCCAATCGATTACATCTTCATGAAATCTCGCGACAAATGTGTCATGATCATCATCAGCATTCTGAGCTCTTCCAGGATATCAATTGAATTCATGATGAGAAATACCATCCTTGCCCTCGATGATTTGTGTTGCCATCGACCACTTTATTGCCTTCCCTCCAACACAAACGTGTTCGCGTTTTGTGATATACCTTGAGATGCTTGCTATCGAGCATTTGTTCTTCTTTACCTTGGAGTATTACCATCTTTATGCTAAGAATATCGTGAGAATTGCACCACCCCTTAAGGATTCTTGGTATAGTGATGCTTCTCACCATCACCATTCTTTTCTTGGTCCCCGTGTTGATTCCAACAAGTGAACTGTGTTGTTTGGATTCTTTCCTTCTAGCAACCCTACTGCTTTGAAATAAATGGTCAACATTTCATTCTTAGACCATTGGTTATCGAATCACCATTCTAACATTGATTATTCTACCTAAGACTGTATTTCGGGTGCACCTTCAACCAATGTTTAAATGTGTATGTTTTCCTCAAGCATACATCATTATATCATTTGATATGACAAATGTTATCTCCTTGTGCACATAATTGTGGAAATCCATCTTTTGAAAATCTCAATGAATTGTCGCTGAGTTCATCAGCCACCTCCTCATCCTCTCCTTGCTCAAATGATGAACTCATGATTCAGAACTTGCTTCATAGTTCATTTCCCCGATAATCTTACAATGTCATCTCGTCAATTTGTGTTGCCCCTTTCATCTCAGGCATCCCGAGTATGAGGTATCCTGGCCAATCATATCTGCATCTCGGTCAGCTATGATGGTTGGAACATATTTCCAAGAGTTTTCCTTTTAACATTGGTCTTTATATCTCCCGTTAAGGTGATCTCATGCCTAGCACACATGGTCGGAGACCCTATTGTTATAGTTCCCTTTTAGCGAGGTTATCAATTCTTCCATGAGGAAATTGTAAGACTTACTCTACAAGTTGTTCTTGATGAATCCTTTGTGTATCCATATCCTGATCTTTACCTGATGACCATGTCAATGCTATCTCGAAGCATGTCTATGGTACTCCGATTTTCAATAAGAACATTTGAAGCCCAATGCTAAATGTTTCTTGCTCAATTATCCAAACACTGTTGTATGGGTAATGTCATGAAATTTCTCTCCCCTTACCTAAAAGAGTTTTCTAAATTATATCCTGTCATGGATATCATGCTCTGCTTGTCCTTGGGAAGGATATACCCTTGAAATATGTGTTTAAACACATTTTCCTTTCCATTGTTCTGTTTAATCTGATAATCACATTTTCCTTTCCATTGTTTGGTTTAACCTTTCTTGTGATCTATATGATCCAAGCAGAAATATTCTCCTGCTTATGTAAACACCTCGCTGTACAATTCTGTCAGCAAGACCCTGTTACTATTGTTGATGATATTCTGGTAACCACTGATGGACGAGAACTTTGCCTATTGGTCCGCCTCGTTCAACGAGCAGGAAAATGGTTCTCTTCGTCCCTTGCCCTTGGTATCGACGTTGTTGCCGACATAACTGACAGGCTACCCTCTAACATGCCTTGCTATCATGACCATGCAAGATGTTATCGCTCCTCCTACTTTTAACCCACATGGTGGGCCCATAACCCATAGTTCCACAGGATCGAAACCTGACTCTCCTGTACACCCCAGCTCCTAAAGGTTATTCCTCACGCTTGGCTTCGTAGGTAATTCACGAGCCACCTTCCAAGAGATCATCAATTCTGGTATCAGACATAATACTTATTCTCGTTGCTCTGGACCCCTTTTACACTTTGTTTCAGGCATCGAACGATTGCCAACCTGCTTGAAACTTCTCAGGGTACCTCCTTAATTTACTCATGATATTTTCTTAAGTTTCAGTTCAAGAGTTGCTTTCCGCCACCGTCCCCGATGTTAGCTACCAGATAGTCAACCTTGCAGAGGTCCGTCCTCCCGGAATATACCCACCCTTTATTCTTTTGTTACTACGATGGAGTTCCCAAAGAAAGGATGCCGACTTCATCATGATGACCTAGAGAAGAGAAATAAAGACATCAACGTAATGGATCGACCTCTTTGAGAAGAGCAACCAAGACCGAGAAGACTCAATAGAATTTCGTAACCACAACTTTCCCTTACTCCCCTCTTAAATCTCGGGATGAGATTTCTTGTAGTGGAGGAGAATTGTGACGCCCGGATAATTAGGCTACAGTAATTCCCTGCTAATGATGCCACGTCACCTCTGTCACTGTAGTTAATCTCGGGATAGTTCAAAACCGATTCAAATTCAAAATTGAATTAGAGGAAAACAACAAAAGTTTTCAAACTTTAAAACTAAAATGTCCAGGTAGTGCCAAGTAATGCAAAGTTAATTGTGGTGAAGAAAGCCCACTTTTATGAAATGTTTTAATACTCTAAAATGATTAAAACAATAGTTGAAACGATTAAATAAGTACCACGACCCCCGCTGCCCGTGCCCTATGACCCCCCCGGTGAGCCTCGCCCCTCTCTTCTCCCTCTCTCCGTTGCATGCCGCCGACGGGCGCCCGAGCTCGCGCGCGCCCCTTGCCCGCGTCGACGTGGCTCGCTACCGACCAACTCGCCGGCTGCAGCGCCCACCGCCGGCCACGCCCGCTATGCCTCCCCTGCTCGCCGCTCCCCTGCCGCCTAGCACCCGCGCTCGCCGGAGTTGCCTCCCCCGCGCGCGCCACAACCACGCCGCGTCGTCGCTCCCCTAGCTCGCATCGCCCCGCAGCCCCCACTCGCGCGTGCCCCGCACCAGCCCGGCCGCGCCACCACCTCCTGCCGATGTCGCGGCCGCCCCGCTGCTCTTCGGCCGCCACTCCCTGTTGTGCGCCGCCCCCGCTCGCCCCTCGCCCGTGCACTCGCCTGCGCTGCCCCGTGCCGCCGTTCA
>NC_057794.1:339366169-339370198 GCF_018294505.1 Triticum aestivum
CATCGCCGCGCCCGTGGTCCCCTCGCGCACCCCGTGCCCGCGCCGTCTTTTTCGGCCTCGTCCAGGCCACCACCGGACCGCGCCGGACCGCGCCCGTCGCGCCCCAACCCCGCCGCGCCTGCCACCACCGTGTCGTCCCCCGCTGTTGGTCGTGCGTCTCGCGTCGCGCGCCTTGCCTTCCCGCTTCCCTGCCTGCGCCACTGGCCTCGCCTCGGCCTCTCGCAGCCCTCCTCGCTCCGCCGCCCCCACCGCCCTCTCGCGTCGTCCACCGGCGCTGCTGGACGCAGGTCCGGCCAGCCTAGCCATGGCCGGACCCCCCCTGCGCTGGCTGCCCGGGTCCGTTCGCCCCGGCACCCCACGCCCGCATGCCCGCTAGCCCCTCTGGGCCACAGACACATGGGGCCCACGGCCCCAGAACGCTTAAAAAACATTTAAAAATAAAAATATATTAATTAATAAATAAATTAAAATAATTAACTTAATTAATTGTGTTTAATTAACCTAATTAACTAGTGTTAATTAATTAAACAATAATTAGATTAGTTAAACCCTAATTAGACTAAATAGTCAATGATAGTGGGACCCACATGTAAGTTTGACTAAGTCAAGTGGACAGTTGAGTGTTGACTGTGCAGTTGACCCAGTCAATGGGCCCCATCCGTGAGTTTGACCGGTCAACGGTCAGAGTTGACTGCTGACGTCATGATGTCAACAGACACTATTCTGGATAATGTTAGAATTAAATAGATAAATAAATTTAGAAAATGGTTAAAACTTTAGAAAAACATATAAAATAAGCCGTAGCTCGGATGGAAAAACTTTGTACATGAAAGTTGCTTAGAACAACGAGACAAATCCGGGTACGCAGCCCGTTCGTCCGCCGCACATCCCTAGCATAGCAAACACGCAACTTTCCCCCTCCGTTTCATTTGTCCGAAAACGCAAAACACCGGGGTTACTTTCCCGGATGTTTTCCCCCTTCGCCGGCATCACTTCCTACTGCGTTAGGGCACACCTGGCACCATTACTTGTCATGTCATGCATCGTTATGTATCTGTTTGCATTGTATTAATTGTTTCTTCCCCCTCTTTTCTCCGGTAGACTACGAGGCTGACGCCGCTGCTGGTTCCCCGATCAACTACATTGTTGACGAGCCCTACTTGCCAGAGCAACCAGGCAAGCCCCCCCCCTTGATCACCAGATATTGCCTATTCTTCTCTCTACTGCTTGCATTAGAGTACTGTAGCATGTTACTGCTTTCCGTTAAATCCTATTCTGATGCATAGCATGTCCTTGCTACTACTGTTGTTACCTTTACCTGCAATCCTAAATGCTTAGTATAGGATGCTAGTATCCCATTAGTGGCCCTACATTCTTGTCCGTATGCCATGCTATACTATCGGGCCGTGATCACTTGGGAGGTGATCACAGGTATATAATTACATACATATTATATGATACATGTGGTGACTAAAGTCGGGTCGGCTCGTAGAGTACCCGCAAGTGATTCCGATGTGGGGGCTGAAAGGATAGGTGGCTCCATCCAGGTAGTGGTGGACCTGAGTTCCCGACAGCCCCCAACTATTACTTTGTGGCGGAGCGACAGGGCAGGTTGAGACCACCTAGGAGAGAGATGGGCCTGGCCCTGGTCGGCGTCTGCGGTTACTTCAAAATAACACGCTTAACGAGATCTTGGTATTTGATCTGAGTCTGGCCACTGGCCTATACGCACTAACCAACTACGCGGGAACAATTATGGGCACTCGACGTCGTGGTATCAGCCGAAGCCTTCATGACATCAGCGACTGGGCGACGCGCATCGGGTTGGACCGCGTAACACAACTTCCTTGGAAATGGAGGTTGCTAGGTCTGCTCACCGGCCGCCCTCGCAACGTTCAGGTGTGCAATGGGCGATGGGCCCAGACTCCTGCGCGCAGAGGATTTAGACCAGCGTGCTCACCTCTCTGTTGTGCATAGGTAGGGCTGCAACGTGTTGATCTTCCGAGGCCGGACATGACCTAGGAAAGTGTGTCCGGCCAAAGGGGATCGAGCGTGTTGAGAAATGTGGTGCACCCCTATAGGGAAGTTTATCTATTCGAATAGTCGTGTCCCTCTGTAAAAGGACGACCCAGAGTTGTACCTTGACCTTATGACAACTAGAACCGGATACTTAATAAAACACACCCTTCCAAGTGCTAGATACAACCCGGTGATCGCTCTCTAACAAGGCGACAAAGAGAGGATCGTCGTGTAGGATTATGCTATGCGATGATACTTGGTGAACTTACCATCTACTCTCTTCTACATGCTGCAAGATGGAGGCTTCTAGAAGCGTAGTCTTCGATAGGACTAGCTATCCCCCTCCTATTCTGGCATTCTGCAGTTCAGTCCACCGATATTGCCCCTTTACGCTGATACCAATGCATATGTAGTGTAGATCCTTGCTTGCGAGTACTTTGGATGAGTACTCACGGTTGCTTTGCTCCCCCTTTTTCCCTTTCTATAGCCGGTTGTTGCGACCACCCGTTGGAGTCCTGGAGCCAGACGCCACCGTCGACGATGACTCCTACTACACTGGAGGTGCCTACTACTACGTGCAGGCCGCTAACGACGACCAGGAGTAGTTTAGGAGGATCCCAGGTAGGAGACCTTGCCTTTTCGATCATTGCTACTTTTGTGCTCGCCTTCTTAAGGCAAACTTTTTAAACTTATGTCTGTACTCAGATATTATTGCTTCCGCTGACTCTTGTGTTTTCGAGCTTATGTATTCGAGCCCTCGAGGCCCCTGGCTTGTAATATAAAGCTTGTATTATTTTAATTTGTGTCTAGAGTTGTGTTGTGATATCTTCCCGTGAGTCCTTGATCGTACACATTTGCGTGTATGATTAGTGTACGGTCAAATCGAGGGCGTCACAATATAGAAAAAGATTGCACCTCATATGAAGAAGTCATGAGAAGCCCTCATTCATCGAAGTGGATGAAGGCAATGGAAGACGAGATGAAAACGATGAGTTCCAAAGATGTTTGGGACTTAGAGGAAATTCCTAAAGGAGCCAAAATAGTAGGCTGCAAATGGCTCTACAAAATTAAGTATGACTATAAAGGGAATGTAGAAAAGTGTAAAGCACGACTCGTGGCAAAAGGATTTACACAAAGAGAAGGGATAGATTACAATGAGACATTTTCTTCTGTCTCATGTAAGGATTCCTTCAGAATCATAATGGCATTAGTTGCTCATTTGATTTAGGGTTACATCGAATGGATGTAAAGACGACATTTCTCAACAGGGATTTAAAAGAAAATGTCTACATGAAACAACCCAAGGGTTTTATCATGGAAGGCAAGGAAAATATGGGATGCCGCTTGAAGAAATCCATTTATGGATTAAAGCAAGCCTCTAGACAGTGGTATTTAAAGTTTAATCAAACGATTTAAAGTTTTGGATTTAAAGAAAATATTGAGGATAACATCATTTATGCAAGTTTAAAAATGGGAAATATTTTTTCCTAATCTTGTATGTGGATGATATTCTGCTTGCTAGCAGTGATGTTAGTCTACTACAAGAAACAAATAAATTCTTATCCTCAAATTTTGACATAACAGATATTGGTGAAGCATCATATGTTTTGGGCATAGAAATTCACCGAGATAGGAACAATGGGGTCTTAGGACTATCGCAGAAGGCATATTTAGAAAAGGTTCTTAAAAAGTATAATATGCATGCGAGTAAAGCCACACCTGCTCCTATAGTTAAGGGCAATAGTTCTGAAAAAAATCCAATGTCCCAAGAACGAGTATGAGATCGATCAAATGAAAGCAGTACCATATGCTTCGGTAGTTGGCAGCTTACAGTATGCACAAGTGTGCACTCGCCCTGACTTAGCTTTTATCACCGCGATACTCGGTAGATATCAAGAGAATCCAAGCATAGAGCACTGGAAGATGGTAAAGAAAGCATTGCGTTATACGCAAGGCACGAAGGACTAAATGCTAATATACAGGAGAAGTGATTCCCTAAAGATAAAAGGG
>NC_057794.1:339370526-339384104 GCF_018294505.1 Triticum aestivum
CAGGATACGTATTCAACCTCGTTGGGGGGCTACTTCTTGGAAAAACTCCAAACAGTCGATAGTTGCATCATCTGTTGGGGAACGTACTAATTTCAAAAAAAAATCCTACGCACACGCAAGATCATGGTGATGCATAGCAACAAGAGGGGAGAGTATCGTCCACGTACCCTCGTAGACCGTAAGCGGAAGCGTTATGAGAACGCGGTTGATGTAGTCGAACGTCTTCATGATCCGACCGATCCAAGTACCGAACGCACGGCACCTCCGAGTTCAGCACACGTTCAGCTCGATAACGTCCCACGAACTCCGATCCAACAGAGCTTCACGGCAGAGTTCCGTCAGCACGACGGCGTGAAGATGGTGATGATGTTGCTACCGACGCAGGGCTTCTCCTAAGCACTGGTACGATATGATCAAGGTGGATTATGGTGGAGGGGGGCACCGCACACGGCTTGGAACAATCAACTTGTGTGTCCTAGGGTGCCCCCGCCCCCATATATAAAGGAGCAAGGGGGAGGCCGGCCGACCCTTGCAGGGCGCGCGAGGAGGAGGAGTCCTCCTCCTAGTAGGAGTTGGACTCCCCTTTCCAACTCATACTAGGAGGAGGAAAGGAAGGAGGAGAGGGAGAAGGAAGGAGAGGGATGAAAGGAGGACAGGGGGCCGCCCCCCTAGTCCAATTCGGTTTGGGCTAGGGGGGCGCGCGCCCTGCCTTCTCTCTTCCACCACTTGGCCCATGAGGCCCAATACTTCTTCCCTGTATTCCCGTAACTCCCCGGTACTCCAAAAAATACCCGAATCACTCAGAACTTTTCCGATGTCCGAATATAGTCGTCCAATATATCGATCTTTATGTCTTGACCATTTCGAGACTCCTCGTCATGCCCCTGATCTCATCCGGGACTCCGAACTACCTTTGGTGAATCAAATCACATAAACTCATAATACCGATCGTCACCGAACGTTAAGCGTGCGGACCCTACGGGTTCAAGAACTATGTAGACAAGACTGAGACACATCTCTGATCAATAACCAATAGCGGAACCTGGATGTTCATATTGGCTCCTACATATTCTACAAAGATCTTTATCGGTCAAACCGCATAACTACATACGTTGTTCCCGTTGTCATCGGTATGTTAGTTGCCCGAGATTCGATCATCGGTATCTCAATACCTAGCTCAATCTCATTACCGGCTAGTCTCTTTACTTGTTTCCATAATGCATTATCCCACAACTAACTCATTAGTTGCACTGCTTGCAAGGCTTATAGTGATGTGCATTACCGAGAGGGCCCAGAGATACCTCTCCGACAATCGGAGTGACAAATCCTAATCTCGATCTATGCCAACTCAACAAGTACCATCGGATACACCTGTAGAGCCCCTTTATAATCACCCAGTTACGTTGTGATGTTTGGTAGTACATAAAGAATACCTCCGGTAATCGGGAATTGCATAATCTCATAGTCATAGGAACATGTATAAGTCATGAAGAAAGCAATAGCAGTAAACTAAAACGATCAAGTGCTAAGCTAACGGAATGGGTCAAGTCAATCACATCATTCTCCTAATGATGTGATCCCATTTATCAAATGACAACTCATGTCTATGGTTAGGAAACATAACCATCTTTGATTAACGAGCTAGTCAAGTAGAGGCATACTAGTGACACTATGTTTGTCTATGTATTCACACATGTATTATGTTTCCGGTTAGCATGAATAATAAACATTTATCATGAAATAAGGAAATAAATAATAACTTTATTATTGCCTCTAGGGCATATTTCCTTTAGTCTCCCACTTGCAGTAGAGTCAATAATCTAGATTAGACAGTAATGATTCTAACACCCATGGAGCCTTGGTGCTGATCATGTTTTGCAAATGAGAGAGTCTTAGTCAACGGGTCTGCAACATTCGGATCCGTATGTATCTTGCAAATCTCTATGTCTCCCACCTGGACTTGATCGCGGATGGAATTGAAGCATCTCTTGATGTGTTTGGTTCTCTTGTGAAATCTGGATTCCTTTGCCAAGGCAATTGCACCAGTATTGTAACAAAAGATCGGATATGAAATCCTTCATCCAGACTCCTTCAATTGCTGCTTCCGAAGCAGCTATGTACTCCGCTTCACACGTAGATCCCGCCATGATGCTTTGTTTAGAACTGCTCCAACTGATAGCTCCACCGTTCAATATAAACATGTATCCGGTTTGTGATTTAGAATCGTCTGGATCAGCGTCAAAGCTTGCATCGACGTAACCATTTACGACGAGCTCTTTGTCACCCCCATAAACGAGAAACATATCCTTAGTCCTTTTCTGGTATTTCAGGATGTTCTTGACCGCTGTCCAGTGATCCACTCCTGGATTACTTTGGTACCTCCGTGCTAAACTAATAGCAAGGCACACATCAGGTCTGGTACACAACATTGCATACATGATAGAGCCTATGGCTGAAGCACAGGGAACACTTTTCACTTTCTCTCTATCTTCTGCAGTGGTCTGGCATTGAGTTTTACTCAACTTCACACCTTGTAACACAGGCAAGAACCCTTTCTTAGCTTGATTCATTTTGAACTTCTTAAAAACTTTATCAAGGTATGTGCTTTGTGAAAGTCCAATCAAGCGTCTTTATCTATCTTTATAGATCTTGATGCCCAATATATAAGCAGCTTCACTGAAGTCTTTCATTGAAAAACTCTTATTCAAGTATCCTTTTATGCAATCCAGAAATTATATATCATTTCCAATCAACAATATGTCATCCACATATAATATTAGAAATGCTACAGAGCTCCCACTCACTTTCTTGTAAATACAGGCTTCTCCAAAACTCTATATAAAACCATATGCTTTGATCACACTATCGAAACGTTTATTTCAACTCCGAGAGGCTTGCACCACTCCATAAATGGATCGTTGGAGCTTGCACACATTGTTAGCACCCTTTGGATCAATAAAACCTTCAGGTTGCATCATATACAACTCTTCTTCCAAAAATCCATTCAGGAATGAAGTCTTTACATCCATTTGCCAAATTTCATAATCATAAAATGTGGCAATTGCTAACATGATTCGGACGGACTTAAGCATCACTACGAGTGAGAAGGTCTCATCGTAGTCAACTCCTTGAATTGTCGAAAACCTTTCATAACAAGTCGAGCTTTGTAGACAATAACGTTACCGTCAGCGTCAGTCTTCTTCTTGAAGATCCATTAATTCTCGATGGCTTGCCGATCATCGGACAAGTCAACCAAATTCCACACTTTGTTCTCATACATGGATCTCATCTAAGATTTCATGGCCTCAAGCCATTTTGCGGAATCTGGGCTCATCATCGCTTCCTCATAGTTCATCATGGTCAAGTAACATGACCTCCAGAACAGGATTACCGTACCACTCTGGTGTGGATCTTACTCTCATTGACCTACGAGGTTCGGTAGTAACTTGATATGAAGTTTCATGATCATCATCATTGGCTTCATCACTAATTGGTGTAGGTGTCACGGGAACTGGTTTCTGTGATGGACTACTTTCCAATAAGGGAGCAGGTACAATTACCTCATCAAGTTTTACTTTCCTCCCACTCACTTCTTTCGAGAGAAACTCCCTCTCTAGAAAGGATCCATTCTTAGCAACAAATGTCTTGCCTTCGGATCTGTGATAGAAGGTGTACCCAACAGTCCCCTTTGGGTATCCAATGAAGACACATTTCTCCGATTTAGGTTCGAGCTTATCAAGTTGAAGCTTTTTCACATAAGCATCATAGCCCCAAATTTTAAGAAACGACAACTTTGGTTTCTTGCCAAACCATAGTTCATAAGGCATCGTCTCAACAGATTTAGATGGTGCCCTATTTACCGTGAATGCAGATGTCTCTAAATCATAACCCCAAAATGATAGCGGTAAATCAGTAAGAGACATCATAGATCGCATCATATCTAGTAAAATACGATTACGACATTCGGACACACCATTACGCTGTGGTGTTTCAGCTGGCATGAGTTGCGAAACTATTCCTCATTGTTTCAAATGAAGACCAAACTCGTAACTCAAATATCCTCCTCCACGATCAAATCGTAGAAACTTTATTTTCTTATTACGATGATTTTCCACTTCACTCTGAAATTCTTTGAACTTTTCAAATGTTTCAGACTTATGTTTCATCAAGTAGATATACCCATATCTGCTCAAATCATCTGTGAAGGTGAGAAAATAATGATACCCGCCGCGAGCCTCAACATTCATTGGACCACATACATCAGTGTGTATAATTTCCAACAAATATGTTGCTCGCTCCATAGTTCCGGAGAACGGTGTTTTAGTCATCTTGCCCATGAGGCATGGTTCGCAAGTAGCAAGTGATTCATAATCAAGTGATTCCAAAAGTCCATCAAAATGGAGTTTCTTCATGCACTTTACACCAATATGACCTAAATGGCAGTGCCACTAAATGCACTATCATTATCAACTCAACATCTTTTGGTTTCAACATTATGAATATGTGTATCACAACTATCGAGATTTATTAAAAATAGACCACTCTTCAAGGGTGCATGACCATAAAAGATATTACCAATATAAATAGAACAACCATTATTCTTTGATTTAAATGAATAACCGTCTCGCATGAAACAAGATCCAGATATAATGTTCATGCTCAATGTTGGCACCAAATAACAATTATTCAGGTCTAAAACTAATCCCGAAGGTAGATGTAGAGGTAGCATGCCGACGGTGATCACATCGACTTTGGAACCATTTCCCACGCGCATCGTCACATCGTCCTTAGCCAATCTTCGCTTAATCCGTAGTCCCTGTTTCGAGTTGCAAATATTAGCAACAGAACTAGTATCAAATACCCAGGTGCTACTACGAGCTTTAGTAAGGTACACACCAATAACATGTATATCACATATACCTTTGTTCACCTTGCCATCCTTCTTATCCGCCAAATACTTGGGGCAGTTCCGCTTCCGGTGACCAGTCCCTTTGCAGTAGAAGCACTCAGTCTCAGGCTTAGGTACAGACTTAAGTTTCTTCTCTTGAGCAGCAACTTGTTTGCCGTTCTTCTTGAAGTTCCCTTTCTTTTTCCCTTTACCCTTTTCTTGAAACTGGTGGTCTTGTTGACCATCAACACTTGATGCTCCTTATTGATTTCTACCTCTGCAGCTTTTAGCATTGCAAAGAGCTCGGGAATCGTATTATCCATCCCTTGCATATTATATTTCATCACGAAGCTCTTGTAGCTTGGTGGCAGTGATTGAAGAACTCTGTCAATGACACTATCAACAGGAAGATTAACTCCGAGTTGAGTCAAGTGGTTATGGTACCAAGACATTCTGAGTATATGTTCACTGACAGAACTATTCTCTTCCATCTTGCAGTTGTACAACTTATTGGAGACTTCATATCTCTCAATCCGGGCATTTGCTTGAAATATTAACTTCAACTCCTGGAACATCTCATATGCTCCATGACGTTCAAAACGTCGTTGAAGTCCCGGTTCTAAGCCGTAAAGCATGGCACACTGAACTATCGAGTAGTCATCAGCTTTGCTCTGCCAGACGTTCTAACATCTGGTGTTGCTTCCGCAGCAGGTATGGCACCTCGCGCTGCTTCCAGGACATAATTCTTCTGTGCAGCAATGAGGATAATCCTCAAGTTATGGAGCCAGACCATGTAATTGCTACCATCATCTTTCAACTTTGATTTCTCAAGGAACACATTAAAATTCAACGGAACAACGGCACGGGCCATCTATCTACTGTTGGGGAACGTAGTAATTTCAAAAAAATTCCTACGCACACATAGGATCATGGTGATGCATAGCAACGAGAGGGGAGAGTGTGTCTACATACCCTCGTTGACCGAATGCAGAAGCGTTAGCACAACGCGGTCGACGTAGTCGTACGTCTTCATGATTTTGACCGATCCAAGTACCGAACGTATGGCACCTCCGAGTTCTGCACACGTTCAACTTGATGACGTCCCGCGAGCTCCGATCCAGCAAAGCTTCACAGCAGAGTTTCGTTAGCATGATGGCCTGGTGACGGTGATGATGATGCTACCGACGTAGGGCTTCGCCTAAGCACCATTACGATATGATCGAGGTGGATTATGGTGGAGGGGGGCACCGCACACGGTTAAGAGATCAATGACCAATTGTTGTGTCTATGGGGTGCCCCTGCCCCCGTATATAAAGGAGCAAGGGGGAGGAGGCGGCCGGCCAGGGAGAGGCGCGCCAAGGGGAGTCCTACTCCCGATTCCCCCCTTTCCAACTTGAAGTAGGAGAGGGAAGGAAGAGGAAGGAGGGAGGGAGGAAGGAAGGGGGGTCGCCCCCTTCCAATTCAGATTGGGTTTGGGGGGGCGCCACCTCCCTTGCTCCTTTCCCCTCATTTTCCACTAAAGCCCAATAAGGCCCATATACCTCCCGGGGGGTTCCGATAACCTCCCGGTACACCAGTATATTCCCGATATCACCCGGAACCATTTCGGTATCCAAATATAGTCGTCCAATATATCGATCTTTACGTCTCGAGCATTTCGAGACTCCTCGTCATGTCCATGATCATATCCGGGACTCCAAACTACCTTCGGTACATCAAAACACAAAAACTCATAATACCGATCGTCACCGAACTTTAAGCGTGCGGACCATACGGATTTGAGAACTATGTAGACATGACCGAGACACGTCTCCGGTCAATAACCAACAGCGGAACCTGGATGCTCATATTGGTTCCTACATATTCTATGAAGATCTTTATCGGTCAAACCGCATAACAACATACGTTGTTCCCTTTGTCATCGGTATGTTACTTGCTCGATATTCGATCGTCGGTATCTCAATACCTAGTTCAATCTCGATACCGGCAAGTCTCTTTACTCGTTCTGTAATACATCAACCCGCAACTAACTTATTAGTTACAATGCTTGCAAGGCTTATAGTGATGTGCATTACCGAGTGGGCCCAGAGATACCTCTCCGACAATCGGAGTGACAAATCCTAATCTCGAAATACGCCAACTCAACAAGTACCTTCGGAGACACCTGTAGAGCACCTTTATAATCACCCAGTTACGTTGCGACGTTTGGTAGCACACAAAGTGTTCCTCCGGTAAACGGGAGTTGCATAATCTCATAGTTATAGGAACATGTATAAGTCATGAAGAAAGCAATAGCAACATACTAAATGATCAAGTGCTAAGCTAACAGAATGGGTCAAGTCAATCACATCATTCTCCTAATGATGTGATCCCGTTAATCAAATGAAAACTCATGTCTATGGTTAGGAAACATAACCATCTTTGATAAACGAGCTAGTCAAGTAGAGGCATACTAGTGACACTCTGTTTGTCTATGTATTCACACATGTATCATGTTTCCGGTTAATACAATTCTAGCATGAATAATAAACATTTATCATGATATGAGGAAGTAAATAATAACTTTATTATTGCCTCTAGGGCATATTTCCTTCAGTCTCCCACTTGCACTAGAGTCAATAATCTAGATTACACAGTAATGATTCTAACACCCATGAAGCCTTGGTGTTGATCATGTTTTGCTCGTGGAAGAGGCTTAGTCAATGGGTCTGCAACATTCAGATCCGTATGTATCTTGCAAATCTCTATGTCTCCCACCTGGACTTGATCCCGGATGAAGTTGAAGCATCTCTTGATGTGCTTGGTTCTCTTGTGAAATCTGGATTCCTTTGCCAAGGCAATTGCATCAGTATTGTCACAAAAGATTTTCATTGGACCCGATGCACTAGGTATGACACCTAGATCGGATATGAACTCCTTCATCCAGACTCCTTCATTCACTGCTTCCGAAGCAGCAATGTACTTCGCTTCACATGTAGATTCCGCCACGACGCTCTGTTTAGAACTGCTCCAACTGACAGCTCCACCGTTCAATATAAACACGTATCCGGTTTGCGATTTAGAATCGTCCGGATCAGTGTCAATGCTTGCATCAACGCAACCATTTATGATGATCTCTTTGTCACCTACATAAACGAGAAACATATCCCTAGTCCTTTTCAGGTATTTTAGGATGTTCTTGACCGTTGTCCAGTGATACATCTCCAACGTATCTATAATTTTTGATTACTCCATGCTATATTATCTACTGTTTTGGACATTATTGGGCTTTATTATCCACTTTTATATTATTTTTGGGACTACCTATTAACCGGAGGCCCAGCCCAGAATTGTTGTTTTTTTGCCTATTTTAGGGTTTCGAAGAAAAGGAATATCAAACAGAGTCCAAACGGAATGAAACCTTCGGGAACGTGATTTTCTCACCGAACATGATCCAGGAGACTTGGACCCTACGTCAAGAAACAAAGGAGGAGGCCACGAGGTAGGGGGGCGCGCCTACCCACCCAGGCGCGCCCTCCACCCTCGTGGGTCCCCTGTTGCTCCACGGATGTACTCCTTCCTCCTATATATACCTACGTACCCCTAAATGATCAGATACGGAGCCAAAACCCTAATTCCACCGCCGTAACTTTCTGTATCCAGGAGATCCCATCTTGGGGCCTGTTCCGGAGCTCCGCCGGAGGGGGCATCCATCACGGAGGGCTTCTGCATCAACACCATAGCCTCTCCGATGAAGTGTGAGTAGTTTACTTCAGACCTTCGGGTCCATAGTTATTAGCTAGATGGCTTCTTCTCTCTTTCTGGATCTCAATACAATGTTCTCCCCCTCTCTTGTGGAGATCTATTCAATGTAATCTTCTTTTTGCGGTTTGTTCATTGAGACCAATGAATTGTGGGTTTATGATCAAGATTATCTATGAACAATATTTGAATCTTCTCTGAATTCTTTTATGTATGATTGGTTATCTTTGCAAGTTTCTTTGAATTATCAGTTTGGTTTGGCCTACTAGATTGATCTTTCTTGCAATGGGAGAAGTGCTTAGCTTTGGGTTCAATCTTGCAGTGTCCTTTCCCAATGACAGTAGGGGCAGCAAGGCACGTATTGTATTGTTGCCATCGAGGATAATAAGATGGTCTTTTTATCATATTACATGAATTTATCCCTCTACATCATGTCATCTTGCTTCAGGCGTTACTCTGTTTCCATGAACTTAATACTCTAGATGCATGCCGGATAGCGGTCGATGAGTGGAGTAATAGCGGTAGATGCAGGAAGGAGTCGATCTACTTGTCTTGGACGTGATGCCTATATACATGATCATACCTAGGTATTCTCATAACTATGCTCAATTCTGTCAATTGCTCAACAGTAATTCGTTCACCCACCGTAAAATACTTATGCTCTTGAGAGAAGCCACTAGTGAAACCTATGGCCCCGGGGTCTATCTTCATCATATTAATCTTCCAATACTTAGTTATTTCCTTTGCTTTTTTCTTTGCTTTTATTTTACTTTGCATCTTTATCATAAAAATACCAAAAATATTATCTTATCATATCTATCAGATCTCACTCTCGTAAATGACCGTGAAGGGATTGAAAACCGCTTATCGCGTTGGTTGCAAGGAGTTATTTGCTTTGTGCAGGTACTAGGGACGCGCGCGCAACCTCCTACTGGATTGATACCTTGGTTCTCAAAAACTGAGGGAAATACTTACGCTACTTTGATGCATCATCCTTTCCTCTTCGGGGAAATCCAACGCAGTGCTCGAGAGGTAGCAAGAAGAATTTCTGGCGCTGTTGCTGGGGAGGTTCGTGCAAGTCAAGATTTGACTTCCGACAACGAGCCATTTCTGGCGCCTACGCAAAAGTCAACATACCAAGTACCCATCACAACCCTTATCTCCCGCATTACATTATTTGCCATTTGCCTCTCGTTTTCCTCTCCCCCACTTCACCCTTGCCGTTTTATTCGCCCTCTCTTCTTACTCGCCTTTCTTCTGCCATGTCTAAATCAAGAAGGGTTGGGGGTTCTCTCCAGAGTTTTAGTACTTTAGACAACCCTTCTATCCCCGCTAAGCTCATAAATAAGGAGACTATGGAAAAACCTACTGGAGTTATAGATGAGAATCTTAATAATTTTGATGAAGATGATTCTGGAATTTTTTGTTATTTACTCAATGAATCTTTGAAAGATGCTTGGTATAGACTATTAAGGATCAGGGCTAGCTATGTGCCTCAATACCAAATTGAAGTCTACTTAAAAAGCTTTTATATTGCCCTTCCTTCTTCTTTTAAGCAAGTCTTAGATTCTATATTTGAAGAAGGTTTTCTTGAAGGGGATTTTGTAGACACTTATGAAAAAATGAAAACCATATTTGGGCACCCCATGAATGAGAAAGTTGAATCTACATCTCTTTTGCTCTCTTACCAAAACGAATCTATTAAAGAGATAAAGGCTAGTCTACATACAAATTTCCGTAATATACTTAATATTTCCTCTACCAATAATAGCCACGCGCTTTATCAAAATAGAAGGATTAATTCTATAGATAGCAAGTTTTCTCTTTTCTTTCCTAATACCAAAGATGGCAATACCTAGATCTATCCTTGCTTTTTATGCCTAGCTAGGGGCGTTAAACGATAGCGCTTATTGGGAGGCAACCCAATTTTATTTTTATTCCTTGCTTTTTGCTCCTGTTTAGTAATAAATAATTTACCTAGCCTCTGTTTTAGTTGTGTTTTTGTGTTTAATTAGTGTTTGTGCCAAGTAGAACCGTTGGGAAGACTTGGGGAAGTCTTGATATCTTCCTGTAAAAAAAACAGAAATTTTAGGGCTCACGAGAACTGCTGCCATTTTTATTTGGAAAGTGATATTTAGTTAATTATTTTTGCAGATGATTAATAGATAAATTCCTCACGTCCATAAATTTATTTTGGAATTTTTGGGGTTCCAGATCTTGCGCCAGTTACAGATTACTACAGACTGTTCTGTTTTTGACAGATTCTGGTTTTCGTGTGTTGTTTGCTTATTTTGATGAATCTATGGCTAGTAAAATAGTTTATAAACCATAGGGAAGTTGGAATACATTAGTTTTAACACCAATATAAATAAATAATGAGTTCATTACAGTACCTTGAAGTGGTCTTTTGTTTTCTTTCGCTAAAGGAGCTCACGAGATTTTCTACTTTGAGTTTTGTGTTGTGAAGTTTTCAAGTTTTGGGTAAAGATTTGATGGATTATGGAACAAGGAGTTGCAAGAGCCTAAGCTTGGGGATTCCCATGGCACCCCCAAGATAATATAAGGACACCTAAAAGCCAAAGCTTGGGGATGCCCCGGAAGGCATCCCCTATTTCATCTACTTCTATCAGTAACTTTACTTGGAGCTATATATTTATTCACCGCATGATATGTGTTTTGCTTGGAGCATCTTGTACGATTTGAGTCTTTATTTGTTAGTTTACCAAAAATCATATTTGCTGTACACACCTTTTGAGAGATCCATACATGATTTGGAAATTATTAGAATACTCTACGTGATTCACTTATATCTTTTGAGTTATATAGTTTTGCTCTAGTACTTCACTTATATCTTTTAGAGCACGGTGGTGGATTTGTTTTATAGAAACTATTGATCTCTCATGTTTCACTTAGATTATTTTGGGAGTATTAAATAGCATGGTAATTTTCTTAAATAATCCTAATATGCTTGGTATTCAAGAATAGTAAAAACTTTCTTATAAGTTTGCTGAATACTATGAGAAGTTTGATGCTTGATAATTGTTTTGAGATATGGAGATGGTAATATTAAAGTTGTGCTAGTTGAGTAGTTGTGAATTTGAGAAATACTTGTGTTAAAGTTTGTGATTCCCATAGCATGCACGTATGGTGAACCGTTATATGATGAAGTCGGAGCATGATTTATTTATTGATTGTCTTTCTTATGAGTGGCGGTCGGGGATGAGCGATGGTCTTTTCCTACCAATCTATCCCCTAGGAGCATGCACGTAATACTTTGCTTTGATAACTTGTAGATTTTTGCAATAAGTATATGAGTTCTTTATGAGTAATGTTGAGTACATGGATGATACACACTTTTCTTCCTTCCACCATTGCTAGCCTCTCTAATACCGTGCACCTTTCGCCGGTATACACCCACCATATACCTTCCTCAAAACAACCACCATACCTACCTATTGTGGCATTTCCATAGCCATTCCGAGATATATTGCCATGCAACTTTCCACCGTTTCGTTTATTATGACACACTCCATCATTGTCATATTGCTTAGCATGATCATGTAGTTGACATCGTATTTGTGGCAAAGCCACCGTTCATAATTCTTTCATACATGTCACTCATGAGTCATTCCATATCCCGGTACACCGCCGGAGGCATTCATATAGAGTCATATTTTGTTCTAAGTATTGAGTTGTAATTGTTGAGTTGTAAGAAAATAAAAGTGTGATGATCATCATTATTAGAGCATTGTCCCAAGTGAGGAAAGGATGATGGAGACTATGATTCCCCCACAAGTCGGGATGAGACTCCGGACCAAAAAAAAGGGGGAAAGAAAAGAGGCCATAAAAAAGAGAAATGGCCCAAATAAAAAATGAGAGAAAAAGAGAGAAGGGACAATGCTACTATCCTTTTACCACACTTGTGCTTCAAAGTAGCACCATGATCTTCATGATAGAGAGTCTCCTATGTTGTCACTTCCATATACTAGTGGGAAATTTTTATTATAGAACTTGGCTTGTATATTCCAATGATGGGCTTCCTCAAAATGCCCTAGGTCTTCATGAGCAAGCGAGTTGGATGCACACCCACTTAGTTTCTTATGTTGACCTTTCATATACTTATAGCTCTAGTGCATTCGTTGCATGGCAATCCTTACTCACTCACATTGATATCTATTGATGGGCATCTCCATAGCATGTTGATACGCCTAGTTGATGTGAGACTATCTTCTCCTTTTTTTTCTCCACAACCACCATTCTATTCCACCTATACTGCTATATCCATGGCTCACGCTCATGTATTGCATGAAGATTGAAAAAGTTTTGAGAATGTCAAAAGTATGAAACAATTGCTTGGCTTGTCATCGGGGTTGTGCATGATTTAAATATTTTGTGTGGTGAAGATAGAGCATAGCCAGACTATATGATTTTGTAGGGATAACTTTCTTTTGCCATGTTATTTTGAGAAGACATGACTAATTTGTTAGTATACTTGAAGTATTATTATTTTTATGTCAATATTAAACTTTTATCTTGAATCTTTCGATTATGATTATTCATACCACAATTAAGAAGAATTACATTAAAATTATGCCAAGTAGCATTCCACATCAAAAATTCTATTTTTATCATTTACCTACTCGAGGACGAGCATGAATTAAGCTTGGGGATACTTGATACGTCTCCAACGTATCTTTAATTTTTGATTGCTCCATGCTATATTATCTACTATTTTGGACATTATTGGGCTTTATTATCCACTATTATATTATTATTGGGACTAACCTATTAACCGGAGGCCCAGCCCAAAATTGCTGTTTTTTCCTATTTTAGGGTTTCGAAGAAAAGGAATATCAAACGGAGTCCAAACGGAATGAAACCTTCGGGAACGTGATTTTCTCACCGAACATGATCCAGGAGACTTGGACCCTACGTTAAGAAACAAAGGA
>NC_057794.1:339384237-339392201 GCF_018294505.1 Triticum aestivum
GCGCCCTCCACCCTCGTGGGCCCCCTGTTGCTCCACCGACGTACTCCTTCCTCCTATATATACGTACGTACCCCCAAACGATCAGATACGGAGCCAAAACCCTAATTCAATCGCCGTAACTTTCTGTATCCACGAGATCCCATCTTGGGGCCTGTTCCGGAGCTCTGCCGGAGGGGGCATCCATCACGGAGGGCTTCTACATCAACACCATAGCCTCTTCGATGAAGTGTGAGTAGTTTACTTAAGACCTTCGGGTCCATAGTTATTAGCTAGATGGCTTCTTCTCTCTTTTTGGATCTCAATACAATGTTCTCCCCCTCTCTTGTGGAGATCTATTTGATGTAATCTTCTTTTTGCGGTGTGTTTGTTGAGACTGGTGAATTGTGGGTTTATGATCAAGATTATCTATGAACAATATTTGAATCTTCTCTGAATTCTTTTATGTATGATTGGTTATCTTTGCAAGTCTCTTCGAATTATCAGTTTGGTTTGGCCTACTAGATTGATCTTTCTTGCAATGGGAGAAGTGCTTAGCTTTGGGTTCAATCTTGCAGTGTCCTTTCCTAGTGATAGTAGGGGCAGCAAGGCACGTATTGTATTGTTGCCATCGAGGATAACAAGATGGGGTTTTCATCATATTGCATGAGTTTATCCCTCTACATCATGTCATCTTGCTTAAGGCGTTACTCTGTTTTCATTAACTTAATACTCTAGATGCATGCTGGATAGCGGTCGATGAGTGGAGTAATAGTAGTAGATGCAGGCAGGAGTCGATCTACTTGTCTTGGACGTGATGCCTATATACATGATCATACCTACATATTCTCATAACTATGCTCAATTCTGTCAATTGCTCAATAGTAATTCGTTCACCCACCATAAAATACTTATGCTCTTGAGAGAAGCCACTAGTGAAACCTATGGCCCCCGGGTCTATCTTCATCATATTAATCTTCCAATACTTAGTTGTTTCCTTTGCTTTTTTTACTTTGCTTTTATTTTACTTTGCATCTTTGTCATAAAAATACCAAAAATATTATCTTACCATATCTATCATATCTCACTCTCGTAAGTGACGTGAAGGGATTGACAACCCCTTAACGCGTTGGTTGCGAGGAGTTATTTGCTTTATGCAGGTACTAGGGACGCGCGCGCAGCCTCCTACTGGATTGATACCTTGGTTCTCAAAAACTGAGGGAAATACTTACGCTACTTTGCTGCATCATCCTTTCCTCTTCGGGGAAATCCAACGTAGTGCTCAAGAGGTAGCATCCAGTGATCCCTGGATTACTTTGGTACCTCCCTGCTAAACTAATAGCAAGGCACACATCAGGTCTGGTACACAACATTGCATACATGATAGAGCCTATGGCTGAAGCATAGGGAACATCTTTCATTTTCTCTCTACCTTCTACAGTGGTTGGGCATTGAGTCTTACTCAACTTCACACCTTGTAATACAGGCAAGAACCTTTCTTTGCCTGATCCATTTTGAACTTCTTCAAAACTTTGTCAAGGTATGTGCTTTATGAAAGTCCAATTAAGCATCTTGATCTATCTCTATAGATCTTGATGCCCAATATGTAAGCAACTTCACCGAGGTCTTTCATTGAAAAGCTCTTATTCAAGTATCCTTTTATGCTATCCAGAAATTCTATATCATTTCCAATCAACAATATGCCATCCACATATAATATTAGAAATGCTACAAGCTCCCACTCACTTTCTTGTAAATACAGGCTTCTCCAAAAGTCTGTATAAAACCATATGCTTTGATCACACTATCAAAACGTTTATTCCAACTCCGAGAGGCTTGCACCAGTCCATAAATGGATCGCTGGAGCTTGCACACTTTGTTAGCACCTTTTGGATCGATAAAACCTTCAGGTTGCATCATATACAACTCTTCTTCCAGAAATCCATTCAGGAATGCAGTCTTTACATCCATTTGCCAAATTTCATAATCATAAAATGCGGCAATAGCTAACAAGATTCAGACGGACTTAAGCATCGCTACTGGTGAGAAGGTCTCATCGTAGTCAACTCCTTGAACTTATAGAAAACCTTTCACAACAAGTCGAGCTTTGTAGACAGTAACATTACCATCAGCGTCTATCTTCTTCTTGAAGATCCATTTGTATTCGATGACTTGCCGATCATCGGGCAAGTCAACCAAAGTCCACACTTTGTTCTCATACATGGATCCCATCTCAGATTTCATGGCCTCAAGCCATTTCGCGGGATCTGGGCTCATCATCGCTTCCTCATAGTTCATAGGTTCGTCATGGTCAAGTAACATGACCTCCAGAACATGATTACCGTACCACTCTGGTGCGGATCTTACTCTGGTTGACCTACGAGGTTCGGTAGTAACTTGATTTGATGTTTCATGATCATCATCATTAGCTTCCTCACTAATTGGTGTAGGTGTCACAGAAACCAGTTTCTGTGATGAACTACTTTCCAATAAGGGAGCAGGTACAGTTACCTCATCAAGTTCTACTTTTCTCCCCTCACTTCTTTCGAGAGAAACTCCTTCTCTAGAAAGGATCCATTCTTAGCAACAAAAGTCTTGCCTTCGTATCTGTGATAGAAGGAGTACCCAACTATCTCTTTTGTGTATCCTATGAAGACACATTTCTCCGATTTGGGTTAGAGCTTATCAGGTTGAAGCTTTTCACATAAGCATCATAGCCCCAAACTTTAAGAAACGACAACTTTGGTTTCTTGCCAAACCATAGTTCATAAGGCGTCGTCTCAACGGATTTTGATGGTGCCCTATTTAACGTGAATGCAGCCGTCTCTAAAGCATAACCCCAAAACGATAGCGGTAAATCAGTAAGAGACATCATAGATCATACCATATCTAGTAAAGTACGATTACGACGTTCGGACACACCATTATGCTGTGGTGTTCTGGATGGTGTGAGTTGCGAAACTAGCGCATTGTTTCAAATGTAGACCAAAATCGTAACTCAAATATTCTCCTCCACGATTAGATCGTAGAAACTTTATTTTCTTGTTACGATGATTTTCCACTTCACTCTGAAATTCTTTGAACTTTTCAAATGTTTCAGACTTATGTTTCATTAAGTAGATACATCCATATCTGCTCAAATCATCTGTGAAGTGAGAAAATAACGATACCCGCCGCGAGCCTCAATATTCATCGGACCACACCTCAGTATGTATAATTTCCAACTAATATGTTGCTCGCTCCATAGTTTTGGAGAACGGTGTTTTACTCATCTTGCCCATAAGGCATGGTTCGCAAGTACCAAGTGATTCATAATTAAGTGATTCCAAAAGTCCATCAGTATGGAGTTTCTTCATGCGCTTTATACCAATATGACCCAAACGGCAATGCCACAAATAAGTTGAACTATCATTATCAACTCTGCATTTTTTGGCTTCAACGTTATGAATATGTGTATCACTACTATCGAGATTCAACAAAAATAGACCACTCTTCAAGGGTGCATGACCATAAAAGATATTATGCATATAAATAGAACAACCATTATTCTCAGATTTAAATGAATAACCATCTCGCATCAAACAAGATCCAGATATAATGTTCATGCTTAACGCTGGCACCAAATAACAATTATTTAGGTCTAAAACTATTCCCGAAGGTAGATGTAGAGGTAGCGTGCCGACGGCGATCACATCGACTTTGGAACCATTTGCCACGCACATCGTCACCTCGTCCTTAGCCAGTCTTCGCTTAATCCATAGTCCCTATTTCGAGTTGCAAATATTAGCAACAGAACCAGTATCAAATACCCAGGTGCTATTGCAAGCTCTAGTAAGGTACACATCAATAACATGTATATCACATATACCTTTGTTCACCTTGCCATCGTTCTTACCCACCAAATACTTGGGGCAGTTCCGCTTCCAGTGACCAGTCTGTTTGCAGTAGAAGCACTCAGTCTCAGGCTTAGGTCTAGACTTGGGTTTCTTCTCCTGTGCAGCAACTTGTTTGCTGTTCTTCTTGAAGTTCCCCTTCTTCTTCCCTTTGCCCCTTTTCTTGAAACTGGCGGTCTTGTTGATCATCAACACTTGATGCTCCTTCTTGATTTCTACCTCCGCTGCCTTTAGCATTGCGAAGAGCTCGGGAATTGTCTTGTTCATCCCTTGCATATTATAGTTCATCACGAAACTTTTGTAGCTTGGTGGAAGTGATTGAAGAACTCTGTCAATGACACTATCAACAGGAAGATTAACTCCTAGTTGAGTCAAGTGATTATGATACCCAAACATTTTGAGTATATGTTCACTGACAGAACTATTCTCCTCCATCTTGCAGCTATAGAACTTATTGGAGACTTCATATCTTCAATCCGGGCATTTGCTTGAAATATTATCTTCAACTCCTGGAACATCTCATATGCTCCATGACGTTCAAAACGTCGTTGAAGTCTCGGTTCTAAGCCGTAAAGCATGGCACACTGAACTATCGAGTAGTCATCAGCTTTACTCTGCCAGACGTTCCTAACGTCATCAGCAGCATCTGCAGCAGGCCTTTTGTAACGCCCTCGATGCGGCTATAGCTCCCACGTGTCGAGGCACGACTTAGAGGCATAACCGCATTGAAAGCAATGTCGCAAGTCAGGCAATCATTACAACATCCCATGTAATACATAATAAAAGGGGGAGATAACATAGTTGGCTTACACTCGCCACGTCACATCAGAGTACATAAATAACATCCATCAAACAAGCACTCATGGCCCGACTACGGCGCCAAAATAGAAAAGACCCCCAACATGCGACAAGGTCCTGAATCGATAACCCCAACTAGGCACCACTACTGATCATCTGGAAAGGACACGTAGTATCGCTGAGAGTCCTCGTCGAACTCCCACCTGAGCTCGTAATCGTCAACTGGAGCAGTATCACCTGGACCTGCATCTGGAGTTGTAGTATCTGTGAGCCACAGGGACTCAGCAATCTCACACCCACGCGATCAAAACTATTTAAGCTCATAGGAATGGATAAGGCAAAATATATGTGGAGTTGCAGCAAGCGACTAGCATATGGTGGCTAACTTATACGTAAAAGAGAGCGAGAAGAGAAGGCGAAGCACGGGCGAGAAGCTAAAGGAACATCCTGCGCAAGCATAACTCCAACACCATGTCCACTTCCCGACTCCGCCGAGAAGGGGCCATCACGGTAACACACACGGTTGATTCATTTTAATTAAGTTTAATTAAAGTTATCTACAACCGGACATTAACAAATTCCCATCCGCCCATAACCGCGGGCACGGCTTTCGAAAGATCAATCCCTGCAGGGGGGTCCCAACTTAGCCCATAACAAGCTCTCACGGTCAACGAAGGAATAGACCTCCACCCAAGACACACCGATCAGACTCGGTATCTCGGTACAACAAGATGATTCGACAGGTTAAAACAAGTCCAGCAACACCGCCCGAATGTGCCGACAAATCCCGATAGGAGCTGCACATATCTCTTTCTCAGGGCACACTCAGATGAGCAATCCGTACAACTAAAACCAAACCTTGAGTTTCCCCGAGGTGGCGCTGCACAGGGCTCTAGTTCGGACCAACACTCAGAGGAGCACTGGCCCGTGGGGGGGCTAAAATAAGATGACCCTCGGGCTCCGGAAACCCAAGGGAAAAGGGCCTAGGTGGCAAATGGTAAAACCAATGTTGGGCATTGCTGGAAAAGCTTTAATCAAGGCGAACTATCAAGGGGTTCCCATTATAGCCCAACCGCGTAAGGGACGCACAATCCGGGAACATAACACCGGTATGACAGAAACTAGGACGGCAAGAGTGGAACAAAACACTAGGCGAGAGGCCGATCCTTCCACCCTTTACCAAGTATATAGATGCATTAAGATAACATAGCAATATAATGATATCCCAACAAGAAGATAAATGTTCCAACAAGGAACGGCTCCAATCTTCACCTGCAACTAATAACGCTATAAGAAGGGCTGAGCAAAGCGGTAACATAGCCAATCAATGGTTTGCTAGGACAATGGTGGGTTAGAGGTTCAACATGGCAATTGGGAGGCTGACAAGCAAAAGGTAGGCATCGTAGCATTGGCAAAGCAAAAGAGCGAGCAAACTAGCATAGCAAAGATAGTAGTGATTTCGAGGGTATGATCATCTTGCCTGCACAGTTGTCAGAGTTGACTGGATCCTCACAAGCAAACTCAACAGGCTCCTCGGTAGCGAACTCGTCTCCCGGCTCTACCCAACAAGACAAACAAGCAACAAGGATACAATCAACCACGGGCAAGACCAAGCAATATGATGTAATGACGATATGCTATGCGGGATGCGATGCGGGATGCAAAATGCAAGATATGACAGGAAATGCATGAACCTGGCATCAACTTGGAAAACCAAGTGTGCCACTGGATAGAGGGGATGAAATCGCTTGAAAACGATATAAAGATCATAGGAATCGGAGCTACGGTTTGGAAATGGCAAGCGTTTTAAGATATGACACCGGTCTGCGATTTACAGCAAGTAGGCATCTAAATGCAACGAAATGAACATGCTACAGCCACCAAACATGAAAACAAAATACATGGCAGTGATGTACACAAGATGGTTGACAAAACACTAGCACTGAGCCATAGGCAAATTCATCCATTAAGAGGTTCAGACAAGCATGGCCAAAACGCAAATGCAAAACAGATTTCAGACTTAGTGAAATCAACACTAGTCTGAAATTTCAGATCACGAAGCTCTCTTCGGAGCAGCAAAACAACATGATAGAAAACCCGAACATGACAAGTAAGAACATGGCATGGAGCTACTCATCAAGCTTAATAAAACACCCAAAGTGACCTGGGGCCAAAAGGGTTCACAAAATACTCTACCGAGCTCACGAACATCGCTCGAACACAATCAGTTTTCAGACTTAGTGAAAACTGAGACATGCTGAATTTTAACTCACGAAGGCATGTAAACGAGCTCGATGCACTCACTACGGTGCAAGTCATGGCAAGGAAAGCATATAACCAGCAAGAAGGCACAAAGTGCTAGCTACACATGGCAAGAACAAAGGCATAGCATGCATGGAACTCTAACGGTAGCATCGGCGAAATCGCAAACAAGTTGACGATCTGCCCAGATTAACAACTAAGCAAAAGTTGAGCTCGATTGAGTCAACCTAGAGCACTCCACAAATGCCAACAAAGACATGGATGGATAGAGCATGACATAAATATCAAAACTCCCTTACTGATCATCCTCAAAAGAGGCACGGATCGCTAGGAAACAAGCTGGACATATAGCATCATGAACTAAAATATCCCAGACTTAGCGAAAATCACTAAGTCCCTGAAATCTGCAATCTCAGGTACCTCTCTTCGCAAGCTTGCACAAGACAACACACACATCCTAAAAATGCATGGGTGGCACCTCTGGAAAGAAGACAAAATGCTTCACAATACATCCCAAAGGGGCACAGGCATATCATGCACGGATTAAATATAGCAAAAATGATAAAAGTGCATGATGAACTAACGGATCTACAATTTAACTCACGAAGCCTCCTTCTAACAGCATTTTAGGTATCAAGATGACCTCAAATGCAAATGATGCAATGGAATGAAATAATGTACATGTCGAGGCGAAGATTATGATATATCATACGCCTAAAACGGATCTACGGTTGCGGAGATACGAGCAGTCAAACATCACATAAAAATTAGGGTTACGGGGATGAAAAGTCAACCTAGAGGATTAGATCTCAGATCTGGCGCGGTTTACGGAGTTCGCCGGAAACACTGTAGCTGGCCGGACTTGGCTGCCGGAGTCGCGGAAGGAGGCCGGGGGCGACGAGGGGCGGCGAGGTGGCCGGCGGGGCCGGCGGGGCTGGCCGCGGAGGCGCGGGCGCGCGGCGCGGACGGGCGGCGGGGCCCGGCGCGGCGGCGGCCGGTGCGGCGGCGGCGACGGCGCCGGTCGCCGGAGGTCGG
>NC_057794.1:339392648-339403963 GCF_018294505.1 Triticum aestivum
GGGCGGCGGCGGAGCTCACCGGGCCGCGGGGGCCGGATGCGGGCTCCCGGGCCGCGGTGGGAGGCGGCGGCGGCGGGGTGACGTGGCGGCCCCCGAGTGGACGGGCTGCGGCGGCGGACGCTGTCCGGCCGGGGGCGGACACGTCCGTCGGCGCGGATCTGGCGGGGATGATTTTTTTTAGGGTTTCGGGAAGAGGGAGAGATCCGAAAACGGAGGGGTGTATATATAGGCATAGAGGGAGCTAGGAGAGTCCAAATGAGGTGCGGTTTTCGCCCACACGATCGTGATCGAACGCTCTAGGACATGGAGCAGAGTTTGGTGGGTTTTGGGCCAAATTTGGGGGGTGTTGGGCTGCAACACACACGAGGCCTTTTCGGTCCCTCGGTTAACCGTTGGAGTATCAAACGAAGTCCAAATGACCCGAAACTTGACAGGCGGTCTACCGGTAGTAAACCAAGGCCGCTTGACAAGTCTCGGTCCAATCCGGAAATGTTTAATCCCCACACAAGAAAGAAAGGTAGAAATGACCACCGGAGGAGAACGAAACGCCGGAATGCAAAACGGACAACGGGGAAAATGCTCGAATGCATGAGATGAACATGTATGCAAATGCAATGCACGTGATGACAAGATAAGAGATGCCCGAAAAAGAAAACAACACACGGAGACAAAGACCCAAACCCGAGAAATAAATATAACTTAGCGCCGGAGACGGCAAGAGTTGGATACAAATATGGAAAGTATATCTAGGGCGTTACAACACTCCACCACTACGAAAAGATCTCGTCCCGAGATCTAGGACTGAAAGAACTCCGGGTACTCAGAACGGAGGTGATCCTCGCGTTCCCAGGTAGCTTCACGGTCGGAATGGTGTGATCACTTGACTTTGAGAAATTTGATTGACTTGTTGCGAGTCTTGCGTTCAGTCTCTTCAAGAATAGCAACTGGGTGCTCACGATAGGAGAGATCTTCTTGGAGCTCAATGTCCTCGAAGTTGACGGTGCGGTCAGGAGTCTTGAAGCACTTTCGAAGCTGAGAGACATGGAACACATCATGAACATTTGCAAAGTTTGAAGGAAGCTCGAGTTGATAGGCGAGGTCGCCTCTCTTGCTGACAATCTTGAAAGGTCCCACGTATCTAGGGGCAAGCTTCCCTTTGATACCGAAGCGACGAGTACCTTTCATGGGAGAGACGCGGAGGTAAACATGATCTCCAATCTCGAAAGCCAGATCACGATGCTTACTATCATAGTAGCTCTTCTGGCGGGACTGGGCTGCTTTGAGGTTATCACGAATGACTTTGCACATTTCTTCTGCTTCTGTGATTAAGTCATTACCCAGCAGCTGACGTTCACCAGTTTCAGACCAGTTGAGAGGGGTACGACACTTCCTGCCATACAGAATTTCAAAGGGGGCCTTGCCCGAACTTACTTGAAAGCTGTTGTTGTATGAGAATTCAGCATAAGGAAGACAATCCTCCCACTTCATGCCGAAGGAGATCACACAAGCCCTGAGCATATCTTCAAGAATCTGATTGACACGCTCGACTTGACCGCTTGTTTGAGGATGGAAAGCTGTGCTGAAGCGGATGTTGGTGCCCATGGCTTTCTGAAAAGAATCCCAAAACTTGGAGGTAAAAATGCTGCCACGGTCTGAAGATATCACTTGAGGAATACCGTGCAGAGAGACAATGCGAGAGGTATAGAGTTCCGCCAATTGAGCTGCAGTGATCGACTCTTTGATAGGCAGAAAATGAGCCACTTTGGTGAGCTTGTCGATGACAACGAAGATAGCATCATTGCCACGCTTGGACTTTGGAAACCCAGTCACGAAGTCCATTTCAATGTGGTCAAACTTCCATTCTGGAATGGCAAGAGGTTGGAGGAGACCAGCTGGCCTTTGGTGTTCTGCCTTCACTCTTCTGCAGACATCACATTCGTTCACGAATTGAGCGATCTCGCGCTTCATTCGAGTCCACCAATAAGCTTGCTTGAGGTCCTGATACATCTTCGTACTACCAGGGTGGATGGAGAGGAGAGAGTTGTGAGCCTCGTTCATGATCACCTTACGGAGTTCACCTTTGGGCACAACAATTCGATCCTCGAAAAAGAGAGTGTCCTTGTCATCAAGTCGGTAGCACTTGTACTTGGACTGACTCTTTGCAATACCAATCTTCACCTTCTTCACCATAGCATCAAGAAGTTGGGCTTGGCGAATCTGGTCTTCTAAGGTAGGAGAGACTTGAAGGTTAGAGAGGAAACCTTGAGGAACAACTTGCAGATTCAGTTTGCGGAAAGCTTCACAAAGCTCGGGTTGATAAGGCTTGAGAATCAGACTGTTGCAATATGCTTTTCTGCTCAAAGCGTCAGCAATCACATTAGCCTTGCCTGGAGTATACTCGATACTCGGATTGTACTCTTGAATCATTTCGACCCATCGAGTCTGCCTGAGGTTGAGATTAGGCTGAGTGAAGATGTACTTGAGACTCTTGTGATCAGTGAAAATATCCACTTTCCTTCCCAATAGAAGATGTCTCCAAGTTAACAAAGCATGCACAACTGCCGCCAACTCGAGATCATGAGTGGGGTAGTTCTTCTCATTAGGTTTCAACTGGCGAGAGGTATAAGCAACAACTTTCTTCTCTTGCATCAGTACAGCACCGAGACCTTGGAGAGAGGCATCACAAAAGACCTCGTACGGCTTGGTTTCATCAGGTGGAGTCAGAACTGGAGCAGTGATCAATTTCTCTTTCAAAGAGTTGAAAGCAATATCACACTCCGGAGACCAAACGTACTTGACGTGCTTCTGAAGAAGATTTGAGAGAGGCTTGGCGATCTTAGAAAAGTTTTCAACGAATCTTCTGCAATAGCTTGCGAGACCGAGAAAACTGCGGAGTTGCTTCACGTTCTGAGGAGGTTCCCAATTCACAATTGCGGACACCTTCTCAGGATTCACGGAAATGCCCTTGGCAGAGATGATATGACCAAGATAAAGAACCTCATCGAGCCAAAATTCACACTTGGAGAACTTGGCGTAGAACTGATGTTCCCTGAGCTTGTCAAGAACCAAACGCAAGTGCTTGGCATGATCTTTCTTGTTCTTCAAGAAAACCAGAATGTCGTCGAGATAGACCAAAACGAATTCATTGGTGTAGGGGTTGAAGATGAAGTTCATCATGCGAGAGAACGTCGGAGGAGCGTTGGCGAGGCCAAAAGACATGACGGTGTATTCATATGAACCAAAGCTTGTTCTGAACGCCGTCTTGGGAATATCTTGCTCACGAATACGAATCTGATGATAACCCATACGGAGATCAAGCTTGGAGAATACTTGAGCACCCTTGAGTTGTTCGAACAGCTCATTGATGTTGGGAAGTGGGTATTTATTCTTGATGGTCTTCTTGTTTACTGGACGGTAATCAACACAAAGTCGACTCGATCCATCCTTCTTCTTCACAAAAAGAACACCACAACCCCACGGAGAAGTACTAGGCCGAATGAGACCCAATCTTTCTTGCTCATCGAGTTGTTTCTTCAACTCCTTCAACTCTTCGGGGCCGAGCTTGTAGGGACGTTTGCACACAGGTTCCGTACCGGGCTCAAGTTCAATAACAAATTCAACTGGCCGGTGCGGAGGCATCCCTGGAAGCTCTTCTGGAAAGACGTCTTGATATTCGCAAACGACAGGAATTTGAGAGATAGCATCCAATTCACCCTTCTCATTGAGAGAAAACAACCAGATGGAATTATCTCGAGCGGCAAAGACAATGACCTCCTCAGACGAATGCGTCAGTTGAATCTGCCTGGCTGCACAATCAAGCTGAGCTTTATGCCTAGAGAGCCAGTCCATCCCGAGAATAAGATCGATATCGGAATTGCCAAGAACCACCGGAGAAGAGAGAAACTTGCAGTCGCCCAAAGTGATTGTAACATCCGGAACACACACTCGAGATGTCAAGAGGCTGGCCGGAGAGTCAATAGACAACGGTCTCGGCAACATTTGAGTAACAAAATCATGCTTGGAAGCAAAAGGTCTCGAGATGAAACAATGCGATGCACCAGTGTCAAAAAGAACTTTTGCAGGAATATCATTAACAGGAAGGTTACCCATGATCACATCTGAAGAATCCTCTGCCTGAGCTGCATTCACCATATTGACCTTGGCGTGCTTGGGATTGTGCTTGACCACAGCTGTACTTGCCGATCTGACGGGAGGAGGAGGAGGAAGACGCCTCTGGTTGGTACACTTGTTGGCATAGTGACCCTTCTGTTGGCACTTGTTGCACGTGACCTCTGAAAGCGGACGGTGATACGGAGCACTCGATCTTGGAGCTTGAGACGAAGACTTGTTCTGAAAGCCTGGGTTGGGTGGGTGGGAGAAACCACTGCCACCTTTGCTCTTCTGCTGATACGGCTGACGGAACGGAGGAGGAGGAAGCCAATACTTCTGCTGCTTGACCACTTGAGTAGAGGAAGACGGAGTAACATCTCTGGCACGCTTCCTGGAAGCATCACATCTCATCTGAGCAGCCTCTTGCTTCAGTGCCATGTTGTAGAACTCATCGTATCTCAACGGCTCAAAGAGAACAAGAGCGAGCTGAATTTCCTCACGAAGACCACCCCTGAACTGATAGATCATGCTCTTCTCGTCAGGAACATCCTGCTTGGCAAAACGGGAGAGCTTCTGGAACAACTTGTTGTAGTCATAGACAGACAAAGAGCCTTGCTTCAGATTGCGGAATTCCTGACGCTTACTCTCAACCACACTTTGAGGGATGTGATGAGCGCGGAAATCTTGACGGAAATCATCCCAAGTGATAACACGTCCACCTCTGGAATCCTTGTACTGCTGGAACCACTCTGCAGCCTGATCTTTGAGCTGGAAAGAAGCGAACTTGACGAAATCTTCGGGCCTGATGTTGCTGCATTCAAAATGCTTGCCCAGATCCACTAGCCAATCGTCAGCGTCGGTAGCCTCAACACAACCGCTGAACGTCTTTGGGCCATTAGCAAGGAACTGGTTCAGAGTAGCAAAGTGGTGCTGATTATGGCCTTGATTCCCTTGACTGCCTTGATTGCGCTCTTGAAGGATCTGCATGATCAACTGTGTGTTTGCATTAGTAGCGGCCATCACAGCTTGCCATGCTTCCGGAGGAGGCGGAGGTGGAGGCGGATTAGGATTCGGAGTCGTGCGCGTTGGAGGAGCCATCCTGAAGAGGTTGACCACCATTAGCACATTGATAGACAACAATATAGAAGCTGAATCCAACGGAATGAAAATTGCAACATATAGTCTTCACATCCGAACAAAATGAACGAATGCATTCCTCTTCAAATGATCACATATCCATAAATTGCGAAGCCACGAAGAATTAAGGTAGAGAAATAAATCAACAAGGTACGGATCAAGAACGAATAATCGGTAAGAAATCCCAATCTCAAACCAATATCCGTGGAAGAAGAACTAGAGCTACTAGAATTCCCACCTATGAAACTCCCGAACCTTTCCGGTTATGCAATCAGGTGTTGGGGATACAGGGGAAGCACAATATCTCACCCAAACTAGCAAATCCTACATCCAGCTGTATCCATCCTTCAACACATAACCAGGAAGACTTCGGAAACCATCTACCTCAACCTTCGAAAAGCATCCGTTATACAAGTTATGGCGATACTCCCGAACTCCCGCCCCAGTACTGGGTGGCGTCGAGGTTATCTCACCAACGAACTGCATAAAAGAGATTTTCGATGTCGGCGAACATATCTCAAGTATACCAGAATTGCAACGATAAAATTGTGACGACAACACCTCGGAGCTCAACTCCCCGGGACACTGCCACAACCCCTAAAGACAGGAGGCACCAAGAACAATGTTCTCGTCACAAAACCATCGGAACAAAACCAAGATACTCGCGTGAACCTAAAAAAAAAAATTTGTGAAATTTTAGAAGAGAAGAGTCAAAACTCTACGCCAGGATGCCTTACCAGAGCGATGAGGAGACTGGGAAGTAAAAAGAATTCCTAAGCTCTCTGATATATAATTCCTAAGGACTCAAAACATTTTTCTAGACACAACTCGGCTGCTAAAAACGATCAAACAATGGGGCTCCTAAGGTCGGGGAAGGCTCTGATTTCGGGTGGGTGGGAGAAACCACTGCCACCTTTGCTCTTCTGCTGATACGGCTGACGGAACGGAGGAGGAGGAAGCCAATACTTCTTCTGCTTGACCACTTGAGTAGAGGAAGAAGGAGTAACATCTCTGGCACGCTTCCTGGAAGCATCACATCTCATCTGAGCAGCCTCTTGCTTCAGTGCCATGTTGTAGAACTCATCGTATCTCAACGGCTCAAAGAGGACAAGAGCGAGCTGAATTTCCTCACGAAGACCACCCCTGAACTGATAGATCATACTCTTCTCATCAGGAACATCCTGCTTGGCAAAACGGGCGAGCTTCTGGAACAACTTGTTGTAGTCATAGACAGACAAAGAGCCTTGCTTCAAATTGCGGAATTCCTGACGCTTACTCTCAACCACACTTTGAGGGATGTGATGAGCGCGGAAATCTTGACGGAAATCGTCCCAAGTGATAACACGTCCACCTCTGGATTCCTTGTACTGCTGGAACCACTCTGCAGCCTGATCTTTGAGCTGGAAAGAAGCGAACTTGACGAAATCTTCAGGCCTGACGTTGCTGCATTCAAAATGCTTGCCCAGATCCACTAGCCAATCGTCAGCATCGGTAGCCTCAACACAACCGCTGAACGTCTTTGGGCCATTTGCGAGGAACTGGTTCAGAGTAGCAAAGTGGTGCTGATTATGGCCTTGATTCCCTTGACTGCCTTGATTGCGCTCTTGAAGGATTTGCATGATCAACTGTGTGTTTGCATTAGTAGCGGCCATCACAGCTTGCCATGCTTCCGGAGGAGGCGGAGGTGGAGGCGGATTAGGATTCGGAGTCGTGCGCGTTGGAGGAGCCATCCTGAAGAGGTTGACCACCATTAGCACATAGATAGACAACAATATAGAAGCTGAATCCAACGGAATGAAAATTGCAACATATAGTCTTCACATCCGAACAAAATGAACGAATGCATCCCTCTTCAAAAGATCACACATCCATAAATTGCGAAGCCACGAAGAATTAAGGTAGAGAGATAAATCAACAAGGTACGGATCAAGAACGAATAATCGGTAAGAAATCCCAATCTCAAACCAATATCCGTGGAAGAAGAACTAGAGCTACTAGATTTCCCACCTATGAAACTCCCAAACCTTTCCGGTTATGCAATCAGGTGTTGGGGATACAGGGGAAGCACAATATCTCACCCAAACTAGCAAACCCTACATCCAGCTGTATCCATCCTTCAACACATAACCAGGAAAACTTCGGAAACCATCTACCTCAACCTTCGAAAAGCATCCGTTATACAAGTTATGGCGATACTCCCGAACTCCCGCCCCAGTACTGGGTGGCGTCGAGGTTATCTCACCAACGAACTGCATAAAAGAGATTTTCGATGTCGGCGAACATATCTCAAGTATACCAGAATTGCAACGATAAAATTGTGACGACAACACCTCGGAGCTCAACTCCCCGGGACACTGCCACAACCCCTAAAGACAGGAGGCACCAAGAACAATGTTCTCGTCACAAAACCATCGGAACAAAACCAAGATACTCGCGTGATCCTAAAAAAAAAATTTAGTGAAATTTTAGAATAGAAGAGTCAAAACTCTACGCCAGGATGCCTTACCAGAGCGATGAGGAGACTGGGAAGTAGAAAGAATTCCTAAGCTCTCCGATATATAATTCCTAAGGACTCAAAACATTTTTCTAGACACAACTCGGCTGCTAAAACGATCAAGCAATGGGGCTCCTAAGGTCGGGGATGGCTCTGATTACCAACTTGTAACGCCCTCGATGCGGCTATAGCTCCCACGTGTCGAGGCACGACTTAGAGGCATAACCGCATTGAAAGCAATGTCGCAAGTCAGGCAATCATTACAACATCCCATGTAATACATAATAAAAGGGGGAGATAACATAGTTGGCTTACACTCGCCACGTCACATCAGAGTACATAAATAACATCCATCAAACAAGCACTCATGGCCCGACTACGGCGCCAAAATAGAAAAGACCCCCAACATGCGACAAGGTCCTGAATCGATAACCCCAACTAGGCACCACTACTGATCATCTGGAAAGGACACGTAGTATCGCTGAGAGTCCTCGTCGAACTCCCACCTGAGCTCGTTATCGTCAACTGGAGCAGTATCACCTGGACCTGCATCTGGAGTTGTAGTATCTGTGAGCCACAGGGACTCAGCAATCTCACACCCACGCGATCAAAACTATTTAAGCTCATAGGAATGGATAAGGCAAAATATATGTGGAGCTGCAGCAAGCGACTAGCATATGGTGGCTAACTTATACGTAAAAGAGAGCGAGAAGAGAAGGCGAAGCACGGGCGAGAAGCTAAAGGAACATCCTGCGCAAGCATAACTCCAACACCATGTCCACTTCCCGGACTCCGCCGAGAAGGGGCCATCACGGTAACACACACGGTTGATTCATTTTAATTAAGTTTAATTAAAGTTATCTACAACCGGACATTAACAAATTCCCATCCGCCCATAACCGCGGGCACGGCTTTCGAAAGATCAATCCCTGCAGGGGGGTCCCAACTTAGCCCATAACAATCTCTCACGGTCAACGAAGGAATAGACCTCCACCCAAGACACACCGATCAGACTCGGTATCTCGGTACAACAAGATGATTCGACAGGTTAAAACAAGTCCAGCAACACCGCCCGAATGTGCCGACAAATCCCGATAGGAGCTGCACATATCTCTTTCTCAGGGCACACTCAGATGAGCAATCCGTACAACTAAAACCAAACCTTGAGTTTCCCCGAGGTGGCGCTGCACATGGCTCTAGTTCGGACCAACACTCAGAGGAGCACTGGCCCGTGGGGGGGCTAAAATAAGATGACCCTCGGGCTCCGGAAACCCAAGGGAAAAGGGGCTAGGTGGCAAATGGTAAAACCAATGTTGGGCATTGCTGGAAAAGCTTTAATCAAGGCGAACTATCAAGGGGTTCCCATTATAGCCCAACCGCGTAAGGGACGCACAATCCGGGAACATAACACCGGTATGACAGAAACTAGGACGGCAAGAGTGGAACAAAACACTAGGCGAGAGGCCGAGCCTTCCACCCTTTACCAAGTATATAGATGCATTAAGATAACATAGCAATATAATGATATCCCAACAAGAAGATAAATGTTCCAACAAGGAATGGCTCCAATCTTCACCTGCAACTAATAACGCTATAAGAAGGGCTGAGCAAAGCGGTAACATAGCCAATCAATGGTTTGCTAGGACAATGGTGGGTTAGAGGTTCAACATGGCAATTGGGAGGCTGACAAGCAAAAGGTAGGCATCGTAGCATTGGCAAAGCAAAAGAGCGAGCAAACTAGCATAGCAAAGATAGTAGTGATTTCGAGGGTATGATCATCTTGCCTGCACAGTTGTCAGAGTTGACTGGATCCTCACAAGCAAACTCAACGGGCTCCTCGGTAGCGAACTCGTCTCCCGGCTCTACCCAACAAGACAAACAAGCAACAAGGATACAATCAACCACGGGCAAGACCAAGCAATATGATGTAATGACGATATGCTATGCGGGATGCGATGCGGGATGCAAAATGCAAGATATGACAGGAAATGCATGAACCTGGCATCAACTTGGAAAACCAAGTGTGCCACTGGATAGAGGGGATGAAATCGCTTGAAAACGATATAAAGATCATAGGAATCGGAGCTACGGTTTGGAAATGGCAAGCGTTTTAAGATATGACCCCGGTCTGCGATTTACAGCAAGTAGGCATCTAAATGCAACGAAATGAACATGCTACAGCCACCAAACATGAAAACAAAATACATGGCAGTGATGTACACAAGATGGTTGACAAAACACTAGCACTGAGCCATAGGCAAATTCATCCATTAAGAGGTTCAGACAAGCATGGCCAAAACGCAAATGCAAAACAGATTTCAGACTTAGTGAAATCAACACTAGTCTGAAATTTCAGATCACGAAGCTCTCTTCGGAGCAGCAAAACAACATGATAGAAAACCCGAACATGACAAGTAAGAACACGGCATGTCGCTACTCATCAAGATTAATAAAACACCCAAAGTGATCTGGGGCCAAAAGGGTTCACAAAATACTCTACCGAGCTCACGAACATCGCTCGAACACAATCAGTTTTCAGACTTAGTGAAAACTGAGACATGCTGAATTTTAACTCACGAAGGCATGTAAACGAGCTCGATGCACTCACTACGGTGCAAGTCATGGCAAGGAAAGCATATAACCAGCAAGAAGGCACAAAGTGCTAGCTACACATGGCAAGAACAAAGGCATAGCATGCATGGAACTCTAACGGTAGCATCGGCGAAATCGCAAACAAGTTGACGATCTGCCCAGATTAACAACTAAGCAAAAGTTGAGCTCGATTGAGTCAACCTAGAGCACTCCACAAATGCCAAAAAAGACATGGATGGATAGAGCATGACATAAATATCAAAACTCCCTTACTGATCATCCTCAAAAGAGGCACGGATCGCTAGGAAACAAGCTGGACATATAGCATCATGAAGTAAATATCCCAGACTTAGCGAAAATCACTAAGTCCCTGAAATCTGCAATCTCAGGTACCTCTCTTCGCAAGCTTGCACAAGACAACACACACATCCTAAAAATGCATGGGTGGCACCTCTGGAAACAAGACAAAATGCTTCACAATACATCCCAAAGGGGCACAGGCATATCATGCACGGATTAAATATAGCAAAAATGATAAAAGTGCATGATGAACTAACGGATCTGCAATTTAACTCACGAAGCCTCCTTCTAACAGCATTTTGGGTATCAAGATGACCTCAAATGCAAATGATGCAATGGAATGAAATGATGTACATGTCGAGGCGAAGATTTTGATATATCATACGCCTAAAACGGATCTACGGTTGCGGAGATACGAGCAGTCAAACATCGCATAAAAATTAGGGTTACGGGGATGAAAAGTCAACCTAGAGGATTAGATCTCAGATCTGGCGCAGTTTACGGAGTTCGCCGGAAACACTGTAGCTGGCCGGACTTGGCCGCCGGAGTCGCGGAAGGAGGCCGGGGGCGACGAGGGGCGGCGAGGTGGCCGGCGGGGCCGGCGGGGCTGGCCGCGGAGGCGCGGGCGCGCGGCGCGGACGGGCGGCGGGGCCCGGCGCGGCGGCGGCCGGTGCGGCGGCGG
>NC_057794.1:339408207-339413162 GCF_018294505.1 Triticum aestivum
GAGTAACATCTCTGGCACGCTTCCTGGAAGCATCACATCTCATCTGAGCAGCCTCTTGCTTCAGTGCCATGTTGTAGAACTCATCGTATCTCAACGGCTCAAAGAGAACAAGAGCGAGCTGAATTTCCTCACGAAGACCACCCCTGAACTGATAGATCATGCTCTTCTCGTCAGGAACATCCTGCTTGGCAAAACGGGAGAGCTTCTGGAACAACTTGTTGTAGTCATAGACAGACAAAGAGCCTTGCTTCAGATTGCGGAATTCCTGACGCTTACTCTCAACCACACTTTGAGGGATGTGATGAGCGCGGAAATCTTGACGGAAATCATCCCAAGTGATAACACGTCCACCTCTGGAATCCTTGTACTGCTGGAACCACTCTGCAGCCTGATCTTTGAGCTGGAAAGAAGCGAACTTGACGAAATCTTCGGGCCTGATGTTGCTGCATTCAAAATGCTTGCCCAGATCCACTAGCCAATCGTCAGCGTCGGTAGCCTCAACACAACCGCTGAACGTCTTTGGGCCATTAGCAAGGAACTGGTTCAGAGTAGCAAAGTGGTGCTGATTATGGCCTTGATTCCCTTGACTGCCTTGATTGCGCTCTTGAAGGATCTGCATGATCAACTGTGTGTTTGCATTAGTAGCGGCCATCACAGCTTGCCATGCTTCCGGAGGAGGCGGAGGTGGAGGCGGATTAGGATTCGGAGTCGTGCGCGTTGGAGGAGCCATCCTGAAGAGGTTGACCACCATTAGCACATAGATAGACAACAATATTGAAGCTGAATCCAACGGAATGAAAATTGCAACATATAGTCTTCACATCCGAACAAAATGAACGAATGCATTCCTCTTCAAATGATCACATATCCATAAATTGAGAAGCCACGAAGAATTAAGGTAGAGCAATAAATCAACAAGGTACGGATCAAGAACGAATAATCGGTAAGAAATCCCAATCTCAAACCAATCTCCGTGGAAGAAGAACTAGAGCTACTAGATTTCCCCACCTATGAAACTCCCGAACCTTTCCGGTTATGCAATCAGGTGTTGGGGATACAGGGGAAGCACAATATCTCACCCAAACTAGCAAATCCTACATCCAGCAGTATCCATCCTTCAACACATAACCAGGAAAACTTCGGAAACCATCTACCTCAACCTTCGAAAAGCATCCGTTATACAAGTTATGGCGATACTCCCGAACTCCCGCCCCAGTACTGGGTGGCGTCGAGGTTATCTCACCAACGAACTGCATAAAAGAGATTTTCGATGTCGGCAAACATATCTCAAGTATACCAGAATTGCAACGATAAAATTGTGACGACAACACCTCGGAGCTCAACTCCCCGGGACACTGCCACAACCCCTAAAGACAGGAGGCACCAAGAACAATGTTCTCGTCACAAAACCATCGGAACAAAACCAAGATACTCGCGTGATCCTAAAAAAAAAATTTAGTGAAATTTTAGAATAGAAGAGTCAAAACTCTACGCCAGGATGCCTTACCAGAGCGATGAGGAGACTGGGAAGTAAAAAGAATTCCTAAGCTCTCCGATATATAATTCCTAAGGACTCAAAACATTTTTCTAGACACAACTCGGCTGCTAAAACGATCAAGCAATGGGGCTCCTAAGGTCGGGGATGGCTCTGATTACCAACTTGTAACGCCCTCGATGCGGCTATAACTCCCACGTGTCGAGGCACGACTTAGAGGCATAACCGCATTGAAAGCAATGTCGCAAGTCAGGCAATCATTACAACATCCCATGTAATACATAATAAAAGGGGGAGATAACATAGTTGGCTTACACTCGCCACGTCACATCAGAGTACATAAATAACATCCATCAAACAAGCACTCATGGCCCGACTACGGCGCCAAAATAGAAAAGACCCCCAACATGCGACAAGGTCCTGAATCGATAACCCCAACTAGGCACCACTACTGATCATCTGGAAAGGACACGTAGTATCGCTGAGAGTCCTCGTCGAACTCCCACCTGAGCTCGTAATCGTCAACTGGAGCAGTATCACCTGGACCTGCATCTGGAGTTGTAGTATCTGTGAGCCACAGGGACTCAGCAATCTCACACCCACGCGATCAAAACTATTTAAGCTCATAGGAATGGATAAGGCAAAATATATGTGGAGCTGCAGCAAGCGACTAGCATATGGTGGCTAACTTATACGTAAAAGAGAGCGAGAAGAGAAGGCGAAGCACGGGCGAGAAGCTAAAGGAACATCCTGCGCAAGCATAACTCCAACACCATGTCCACTTCCCGGACTCCGCCGAGAAGGGGCCATCACGGTAACACACACGGTTGATTCATTTTAATTAAGTTTAATTAAAGTTATCTACAACCGGACATTAACAAATTCCCATCCGCCCATAACCGCGGGCACGGCTTTCGAAAGATCAATCCCTGCAGGGGGGTCCCAACTTAGCCCATAACAAGCTCTCACGGTCAACGAAGGAATAGACCTCCACCCAAGACACACCGATCAGACTCGGTATCTCGGTACAACAAGATGATTCGACAGGTTAAAACAAGTCCAGCAACACCGCCCGAATGTGCCGACAAATCCCGATAGGAGCTGCACATATCTCTTTCTCAGGGCACACTCAGATGAGCAATCCGTACAACTAAAACCAAACCTTGAGTTTCCCCGAGGTGGCGCTGCACAGGGCTCTAGTTCGGACCAACACTCAAAGGAGCACTGGCCCGTGGGGGGGCTAAAATAAGATGACCCTCGGGCTCCGGAAACCCAAGGGAAAAGGGCCTAGGTGGCAAATGGTAAAACCAATGTTGGGCATTGCTGGAAAAGCTTTAATCAAGGCGAACTATCAAGGGGTTCCCATTATAGCCCAACCGCGTAAGGTACGCACAATCCGGGAACATAACACCGGTATGACAGAAACTAGGACGGCAAGAGTGGAACAAAACACTAGGCGAGAGGCCGAGCCTTCCACCCTTTACCAAGTATATAGATGCATTAAGATAACATAGCAATATAATGATATCCCAACAAGAAGATAAATGTTCCAACAAGGAACGGCTCCAATCTTCACCTGCAACTAATAACGCTATAAGAAGGGCTGAGCAAAGCGGTAACATAGCCAATCAATGGTTTGCTAGGACAATGGTGGGTTAGAGGTTCAACATGGCAATTGGGAGGCTGACAAGCAAAAGGTAGGCATCGTAGCATTGGCAAAGCAAAAGAGCGAGCAAACTAGCATAGCAAAGATAGTAGTGATTTCGAGGGTATGATCATCTTGCCTGCACAGTTGTCAGAGTTGACTGGATCCTCACAAGCAAACTCAACGGGCTCCTCGGTAGCGAACTCGTCTCCCGGCTCTACCCAACAAGACAAACAAGCAACAAGGATACAATCAACCACGGGCAAGACCAAGCAATATGATGTAATGACGATATGCTATGCGGGATGCGATGCGGGATGCAAAATGCAAGATATGACAGGAAATGCATGAACCTGGCATCAACTTGGAAAACCAAGTGTGCCACTGGATAGAGGGGATGAAATCGCTTGAAAACGATATAAAGATCATAGGAATCGGAGCTACGGTTTGGAAATGGCAAGCGTTTTAAGATATGACACCGGTCTGCGATTTACAGCAAGTAGGCATCTAAATGCAACGAAATGAACATGCTACAGCCACCAAACATGAAAACAAAATACATGGCAGTGATGTACACAAGATGGTTGACAAAACACTAGCACTGAGCCATAGGCAAATTCATCCATTAAGAGGTTCAGACAAGCATGGCCAAAACGCAAATGCAAAACAGATTTCAGACTTAGTGAAATCAACACTAGTCTGAAATTTCAGATCACGAAGCTCTCTTCGGAGCAGCAAAACAACATGATAGAAAACCCGAACATGACAAGTAAGAACATGGCATGGAGTACTCATCAAGCTTAATAAAACACCCAAAGTGACCTGGGGCCAAAAGGGTTCACAAAATACTCTACCGAGCTCACGAACATCGCTCGAACACAATCAGTTTTCAGACTTAGTGAAAACTGAGACATGCTGAATTTTAACTCACGAAGGCATGTAAACGAGCTCGATGCACTCACTACGGTGCAAGTCATGGCAAGGAAAGCATATAACCAGCAAGAAGGCACAAAGTGCTAGCTACACATGGCAAGAACAAAGGCATAGCATGCATGGAACTCTAACGGTAGCATCGGCGAAATCGCAAACAAGTTGACGATCTGCCCAGATTAACAACTGCCAACAAAGACATGGATGGATAGAGCATGACATAAATATCAAAACTCCCTTACTGATCATCCTCAAAAGAGGCACGGATCGCTAGGAAACAAGCTGGACATATAGCATCATGAACTAAAATATCCCAGACTTAGCGAAAATCACTAAGTCCCTGAAATCTGCAATCTCAGGTACCTCTTTTCGCAAGCTTGCACAAGACAACACACACATCCTAAAAATGCATGGGTGGCACCTCTGGAAAGAAGACAAAATGCTTCACAATACATCCCAAAGGGGCACAGGCATATCATGCACGGATTAAATATAGCAAAAATGATAAAAGTGCATGATGAACTAACGGATCTACAATTTAACTCACGAAGCCTCCTTCTAACAGCATTTTGGGTATCAGGATGACCTCAAATGCAAATGATGCAATGGAATGAAATGATGTACATGTCGAGGCGAAGATTTTGATATATCATACGCCTAAAACGGATCAACGGTTGCGGAGATACGAGCAGTCAAACATCGCATAAAAATTAGGGTTACGGGGATGAAAAGTCAACCTAGAGGATTAGATCTCAGATCTGGCGCGGTTTACGGAGTTCGCCGGAAACACTGTAGCTGGCCGGACTTGGCCGCCGGAGTCGCGGAAGGAGGCCGGGGGCGACGAGGGGCGGCGAGGTGGCCGGCGGGGCCGGCGGGGCTGGCCGC
>NC_057794.1:339413172-339415334 GCF_018294505.1 Triticum aestivum
GGGCGGCGGCGGAGCTCACCGGGCCGCGGGGGCCGGATGCGGGCTCCCGGGCCGCGGTGGGAGGCGGCGGCGGCGGGGTGACGTGGCGGCCCCCGAGTGGACGGGCTGCGGCGGCGGACGCTGTCCGGCCGGGGGCGGACACGTCCGTCGGCGCGGATCTGGCGGGGATGATTTTTTTTAGGGTTTCGGGAAGAGGGAGAGATCCGAAAACGGAGGGGTGTATATATAGGCATAGAGGGAGCTAGGAGAGTCCAAATGAGGTGCGGTTTTCGCCCACACGATCGTGATCGAACGCTCTAGGACATGGAGCAGAGTTTGGTGGGTTTTGGGCCAAATTTGGGGGGTGTTGGGCTGCAACACACACGAGGCCTTTTCGGTCCCTCGGTTAACCGTTGGAGTATCAAACGAAGTCCAAATGACCCGAAACTTGACAGGCGGTCTACCGGTAGTAAACCAAGGCCGCTTGACAAGTCTCGGTCCAATCCGGAAATGTTTAATCCCCACACAAGAAAGAAAGGTAGAAATGACCACCGGAGGAGAACGAAACGCCGGAATGCAAAACGGACAACGGGGAAAATGCTCGAATGCATGAGATGAACATGTATGCAAATGCAATGCACGTGATGACAAGATAAGAGATGCCCGAAAAAGAAAACAACACACGGAGACAAAGACCCAAACCCGAGAAATAAATATAACTTAGCGCCGGAGACGGCAAGAGTTGGATACAAATATGGAAAGTATATCTAGGGCGTTACAACACTCCACCACTACGAAAAGATCTCGTCCCGAGATCTAGGACTGAAAGAACTCCGGGTACTCAGAACGGAGGTGATCCTCGCGTTCCCAGGTAGCTTCACGGTCGGAATGGTGTGATCACTTGACTTTGAGAAATTTGATTGACTTGTTGCGAGTCTTGCGTTCAGTCTCTTCAAGAATAGCAACTGGGTGCTCACGATAGGAGAGATCTTCTTGGAGCTCAATGTCCTCGAAGTTGACGGTGCGGTCAGGAGTCTTGAAGCACTTTCGAAGCTGAGAGACATGGAACACATCATGAACATTTGCAAAGTTTGAAGGAAGCTCGAGTTGATAGGCGAGGTCGCCTCTCTTGCTGACAATCTTGAAAGGTCCCACGTATCTAGGGGCAAGCTTCCCTTTGATACCGAAGCGACGAGTACCTTTCATGGGAGAGACGCGGAGGTAAACATGATCTCCAATCTCGAAAGCCAGATCACGATGCTTACTATCATAGTAGCTCTTCTGGCGGGACTGGGCTGCTTTGAGGTTATCACGAATGACTTTGCACATTTCTTCTGCTTCTGTGATTAAGTCATTACCCAGCAGCTGACGTTCACCAGTTTCAGACCAGTTGAGAGGGGTACGACACTTCCTGCCATACAGAATTTCAAAGGGGGCCTTGCCCGAACTTACTTGAAAGCTGTTGTTGTATGAGAATTCAGCATAAGGAAGACAATCCTCCCACTTCATGCCGAAGGAGATCACACAAGCCCTGAGCATATCTTCAAGAATCTGATTGACACGCTCGACTTGACCGCTTGTTTGAGGATGGAAAGCTGTGCTGAAGCGGATGTTGGTGCCCATGGCTTTCTGAAAAGAATCCCAAAACTTGGAGGTAAAAATGCTGCCACGGTCTGAAGATATCACTTGAGGAATACCGTGCAGAGAGACAATGCGAGAGGTATAGAGTTCCGCCAATTGAGCTGCAGTGATCGACTCTTTGATAGGCAGAAAATGAGCCACTTTGGTGAGCTTGTCGATGACAACGAAGATAGCATCATTGCCACGCTTGGACTTTGGAAACCCAGTCACGAAGTCCATTTCAATGTGGTCAAACTTCCATTCTGGAATGGCAAGAGGTTGGAGGAGACCAGCTGGCCTTTGGTGTTCTGCCTTCACTCTTCTGCAGACATCACATTCGTTCACGAATTGAGCGATCTCGCGCTTCATTCGAGTCCACCAATAAGCTTGCTTGAGGTCCTGATACATCTTCGTACTACCAGGGTGGATGGAGAGGAGAGAGTTGTGAGCCTCGTTCATGATCACCTTACGGAGTTCACCTTTGGGCACAACAATTCGATCCTCGAAAAAGAGAGTGTCCTTGTCATCAAGTCGGTAGCACTTGTACTTGGACTGACTCTTTG
>NC_057794.1:339415344-339448811 GCF_018294505.1 Triticum aestivum
GGGCGGACACGTCCGTCGGCGCGGATCTGGCGGGGATGATTTTTTTTAGGGTTTCGGGAAGAGGGAGAGATCCGAAAACGGAGGGGTGTATATATAGGCATAGAGGGAGCTAGGAGAGTCCAAATGAGGTGCGGTTTTCGCCCACACGATCGTGATCGAACGCTCTAGGACATGGAGCAGAGTTTGGTGGGTTTTGGGCCAAATTTGGGGGGTGTTGGGCTGCAACACACACGAGGCCTTTTCGGTCCCTCGGTTAACCGTTGGAGTATCAAACGAAGTCCAAATGACCCGAAACTTGACAGGCGGTCTACCGGTAGTAAACCAAGGCCGCTTGACAAGTCTCGGTCCAATCCGGAAATGTTTAATCCCCACACAAGAAAGAAAGGTAGAAATGACCACCGGAGGAGAACGAAACACCGGAATGCAAAACGGACAACGGGGAAAATGCTCGAATGCATGAGATGAACATGTATGCAAATGCAATGCACGTGATGACAAGATAAGAGATGCCCGAAAAAGAAAACAACACACGGAGACAAAGACCCGAACCCGAGAAATAAATATAACTTAGCGCCGGAGACGGCAAGAGTTGGATACAAATATGGAAAGTATATCTAGGGCGTTACACCTTTCACCTAGCGGTGCATCAAGGACATAATTCTTCTGTGCAGCAATGAGGATAATCCTCAAGTTACGGACCCAGTCCGTGTAATTGCTACCATCATCTTTCAACTTTGCTTTCTCAATGAACGCATTAAAATTCAATGAAACAACAGCATGGGCCACCTATCTACAATCAACATAGACAAGCAAAATACTATCAGGTACTAAGTTCATGATAAATTTAAGTTCAGTTAATCATATTACTTAAGAACTTAAATTACACGTGATCATCTAAGTGATCACGTGATCCAAATCAACTAAACCATGTCCGATCATCACGTGAGATGGAGTAGTTTTCAATGGTGAACATCACTATGTTGATCATATCTACTATATGATTCACGCTTGACCTTTCGGTCTCAGTGTTCCGAGGCCATATCTACATATGCTAGGCTTGTCAAGTTTAACCTGAGTATTCTGCGTGTGCAAAACTGGCTTGCACCTATTGTAGATGAACGTAGAGCTTATCACACCCCATCATCACGTGGTGTCTCAGCACGACGAACTTTGGCAACGGTGCATACTTAGGGAGAACACTTTTACCTTGAAATTTTAGTGAGAGATCATCTTATAATGCTACCGTCAAACAAAGTAGAATAAGATGCATAAAGGATAAACATCACATGCAATAAATATAAGTGATATGATATGGCCATCATCATCTTGTGCTTGTGATCTCCATCTCCGAAGCACCGTCATGATCACCATCGTCACCGGCTTGACACCTTGATCTCCATCGTAGCATCGTTGTCGTCTCGCCAACTATTTCTTCTACGACTATCGGTACCGCTTAGTGATAAAGTAAAGCAATTACAGGGCGATTGCATTGCATACAATAAAGCGACAACCATATGGCTCCTGCCAGTTGCCGATAACTCCGTTACAAAACATGATCATCTCATACAATAAATATAGCATCATGTGTTGACCATATCATATCACAACATGCCCTGCAAAAACAAGTTAGACGTCCTCTTCTTTGTTCTTGCAAGTTTTACGTGGCTACTACGGGCTGAGCAAGAATCATTTTTACCTGCGCATCAAAACCACAACGATAGTTCGTCAAGTTAGTGATGTTTTAACCTTCTCAAGGACCGGGCGTAGCCACATTCGGTTCAACTAAAGTTGGAGAAACTGACACCCGCCAGCCACCTGTGTGCAAAGCACGTCGGTAGAACCAGTCTCTGAAAGTGCAACTATCCCTTGGTGGTTTTGGTAATTCCTAACAACATATAGCTCATTGTGCTAATGCTATTCCAAGATTAATATTTTAGGAAAAGCTCAATGAATGGCATGGCATGGATGAGGAAAGTGGACCCCTCAAAATACTAAGGATAAAAAGATTGGCTCAACCTCAAAGCTCAAGACTCTACATTTTATATTTTAGTGATCCAAGATCACATTGAGTCTATAGGAAAAGCCAATACTATCAAGGAGGGATGAGGTCTTGCTTGATGAGGTTCTTGCTTCATAGTGCTTAGTGATATGCTCCAAAACCCTCAACTACCTTCCCACATCCACATATGACCTAAACCAAAAGTCAAACTTGGCCCCACCGATTCTTTCTATCCGGCGCCACCGAGTTCAGATGTCATAGCCACTGCCACAAACCCTAGGCAAATCGGTCTCACCGATAGGGATCTCGGTCACACCGAGATGGGGTTGTAATCTCTCTGTTTCCCTTCGTAATGTTTCGGTCCTACCGAGATGAGCGATCGGTCCCACCGAGATTGCAATGTAAACTCTTTGTTTCCCTTTTGTAACATTTCAGTCCCACCGAAATGAGCGATCGGTCCCATCGAGTTTACCTGACCAACTCTCTGGTTAGCTTATTACCGAAATTGGTCCCACCGAGTTTCTGTAATCGGTCACACCGAGATTACGTTATGCCCTAACCCTAACCATATCGGTCCTACCGAGTTGCAGCTCAGTCCCACCGAAAATCCTAACGGTCATGAGCCTCATAGTGGAAACCATAGAGAGGACATCTGCAGATCAGAAGAGGAGTTGTGGGTATGCCCCACAGATCCAGGAGCTAATTAACTCCAAGATGGGCACTGGCACATATTTGCTGGACAAGGAGCACCTGCCCATCTACCCAGAATTGGTGGACAACACTGTGGTGATGGATGAGAATGAACCATCTTCTGTGCACGCACAAGCCAAGAAGGAGAAGGCAAAGGTTGAAAAGGCTGCAAGGATGCCAACTACTGAAGAAGCATCTCAATATCTTCTGAAGAGCAAGGCAGATCAGCTTGGCTACTTGATTGCCTCTACTCTGAGGATTGAGAAGGGACTGGCCGCCCTGACTCAAAACCAGGAGAGCCTGGAAAGGATCGTGGAGCAAAAGTTCTATGACTTGGATGTGAAGGTAACTGAGATTCAGTCTGTTGTGGAGCAACTTCAGGATGATATGCAGGAGAGGAAGGGAAAGACAACCACTGATGCATTTGCCAGAGTGCCTAGAGCTTAGAGATCTGCTGCAGTGCCTGTTCTAGATACCAGAGCCACTTCATCTGCACCAGCTACAGCTTCAGTGCCACCAGCTCCAGCACCTACTCCATCAGCTCCATCCACATCGACTGAAGCCTTCATTCTTGGAGTTATCCGGACACCACCACCTGAAGACCAAGCCTGAGAGACGATTTAGTGCTATGCATTTTCTAGGAACTTTTTGGTAACTTGTTGCCAAAGGGGGAGAAAATTGTATAGATCATAGGCTTCGAGAGAGAGTGTTGCTTTTTATTCTCTATTGCTTTGGTGGTTGAACTTTATTTGCTTGTTTGAGATACTTTCTGTCTGCGTGATACTTGGATGATCATGTGTTTGATCATATGCTACATTAATGCTTGTTCGATGACATTAATATTTTCTCCCTATATGATCATTCACTTTGCTTGGTGATGAGTGCATGTATTTAATTATTATCATTTTGAGCCTCCACCAAGATTTATGTGACATGGAAGAGTAACCCATGAGCCTAATTCTCTGTGCATTTGCAGTCCAAAGAAAATCATAAACTATGCACAAATTTAGGGGGAGCTCTTGCTTTTCACATACTCCTCAAAGCGATAATGTTTTTCACTCTTATTATCATTTGTCGAAGCTTTGATCTATATGTTGTCATCAATTACCAAAAAGGGGGAGATTGAAAGTGCAACTATCCCTAGGTGGTTTTGGTAATTCCTAACAACATATAGCTCATTGAGCTAATGCTATTCCAAGATTAATATTTCAGGAAAAGCTCAATGAATGGCATGGCATGGATGAGGAAAGTGGACCCCTCAAAATACTAAGGACAAAAAGATTGGCTCAAGCTCAAAGCTCAAGACTCTACATTTTATATTTTAGTGATCCAAGATCACATTGAGTCTATAGGAAAAGCCAATACTATCAAGGAGGGATGAGGTGTTGCTTGATGAGGTTCTTGCTTCATAGTGCTTAGTGATATGCTCCAAAACCCTCAACTACCTTCCCACATCCACATATGACCTAAACCAAAAGTCAAACTCGGCCCCACCGATTCTTTCTATTCGGCGCCACCGAGTTCAGATGTCATAGCCACTGCCACAAACCCTAGGCAAATCGGTCTCACCGATAGGGATCTCGGTCACACCAAGATGGGGTTGTAATCTCTCTGTTTCCCTTCGTAACGTTTCGGTCCTACCGAGATGAGCAATCGGTCCCACCAGGATTGCAATGTAAACTCTCTGTTTCCCTTTTGTAACATTTCGGTCCCACCAAAATGAGCGATCAGTCCCACCGAGTTTACCTGACCAACTCTCTGGTTAGCTTATTACCAAAATTGGTCCCACCGAGTTTGTGTAATCGGTCACACCGAGATTATGTTATGCCCTAACCCTAACCATATCAGTCCTACCGAGTTGCATCTCAGTCCCACCGAAAATCCTAATGGTCACTAGGTTTGCTAAATCGGTCCGACCGAGTTTCTTAATTCGGTCTCACCGAGATTGGTAAATTGTGTGTAACGGTTAGTTTTTGTGTGGAGGCTATATATACCCCTCCACCCACTCTTCATTCGTGGAGAGAGCCATCACAACATACCTACACTTCCAATACACATTTTCTGAGAGAGAACCACCTACTCATGTGTTGAGGCGAAGATATTCCATTCCCACCATATGAATATTGATCTCTAGCCTTCCCCAAGTTGCTTTCCACTCAAATCTTCTTTCCACCAAATCCATATCCTGTGAGAGAGAGTTGAGTGTTGGGGAGACTATCATTTGAAGCACAAGAGCAAGGAGTTCATCATCAACACACCATTTATTACTTCTTGGAGAGTGGTGTCTCCTAGATTGGCTAGGTGTCACTTGGGAGCCTCCGACAAAGATTGTGGAGTTGAACCAAGGAGTTTGTAAGGGCAAGTAGATCGCCTACTTCGTGAAGATCTACCGCTAGTGAGGCAAGTCCTTCATGGGCAATGGCCATGATGGGATAGACAAGGTCGCTTCTTCGTGGACCCTTCGTGGGTGGAACCCTCCGTGGGTTGAAGCCTCCATCAACGTGGATGTACTATAGCACCACCTATCGGAACCACGACAAAAACATCCATGTCTCCAATTGCGTTTGAATTCTCCAAACCCTTCCCTTTACATTCTTGCAAGTTGCATTCTTTACTTTCCGCGTCTCATAGACTCTTTGCATGCTTGCTTGAATTGTGTTAAGATTGCTTGACTCGTGCTAAGATAGCTAAAATCTACCAAAGACTAAAATTGGGAAAATGATAGATTTTTAATTGGTCAAGTAGTCTAATCACCCCCCCCCCTCTAGACATACTTTCGATCCTACAAGTGGTATCAGAGCTTTGGTCTCCATTTGCTTTGATTTCCATAGCTTTTGGTGGTCATAGCCTTGGTTTCACAACCTAGGAGAGTATGGCGTCTAGCGAGGGAAATTACCACCATAGATGTCCTTACTTTGATGGTACTAATTTTGCTAGTTGGAAGCATAAGATGAAAATGCATATTCTTGGGCATAACCCTGCCGTTTGGGCTATTGTGTGTGTTGGCTTGCAAGGTGAATTCTTTGATGGGAGAGAACCGAATCGTGAAGCTACCACGGATGAGTTGAAGATGCTACAATGCAATGCTCAAGCTTGTGATATCCTCTTCAATGGATTGTGCCCCGAAGAATTCAACAAAATCAGCCGTCTTGAGAATGCAAAGGAAATTTGGGATACTTTGATTGATATGCATGAAGGTACCGACTCCGTCAAGGAATCCAAGTTGGATGTGCTTCAAAGTCAACTTGAAAAGTTCAAAATGAAGGATGGTGAAGGTGTTGCTGAGATGTAATCTAGGCTTGCTCTTATCACAAATGAGATTGCTGGCTTAGGAAGTGAAGAGATGACCGACAAATTCATCATCAAGAAGATCCTAAGAGCCTTGGATGGAAAATATGATACCGTATGCACATTGATCCAAATGATGCCAAATTACAAAGATCTCAAGCCAACGGAAGTCATTGGAAGAATTGTTGCTCATGAGATGTCACTCAAGGATAAGGAGGAGCTCCATAACAAGTCAAGTGGTGCTTACAAAGGCTCATGTGAAGCTCCCACATCATCAAGTGAGAAACAAACCTTCAATGAAGAATTGATCCTAATGGTGAAGAACTTCAACAAGTTCTACAAGAATAGAAGCAAAGACAGAAGTTCCAAATCAAGGTCCTACAATGACAAAAGATCTTCTAGTCGAGAGCGAAACTACTACAATTGTGGAAGACCCGGACACTACTCCAATGAGTGTACGGCTCCCCACAAGAGAAGAGAAGATTCTCCCAAAAGAATAAGTAGAAGAGAAGAATCACCATCAAGGGAGAGAAGGAGTAGGGATGATCGATATGAATGAAGACCCTCTCGGAGAAGCAATGATTCGGAAAGGAAGGACAAGTCATCAAGGAGCTACACAAAACAAAGACATCAAGCTCATGTAGGTGAATGGGTATCCGGCTCCGACTCCGACAATGACTCCGAGAGAAGCTATCACTTCGACTCCGAATATACTCAAGATGAAGGTGTTGCCGTTCTAGCACTTGTGTCAACCAACTCCTACGACATATTTGATTCACCAAATGAAGGAATTGGAAGATGCTTCACGGCCAAAGGCCCAAAGGTATCACACCCCGAGTATGTTGATTTCAATAGTGATGAAGATGACTTGTTATGTGATGATGATTTACTTGTTGACAACTATAGTGATGAATATTATGATGAAACGAATGACAATGATAAGGAGAAGATTGAGTCTCTAACTAAAGAACTAAACACTCTTAAGTTAGCTCATGAAACTATCTTAGGAGATCATCGAGAACTTTTAAGGACTCATGAGAAATTACGTTTTGAAAATCTCAACCTTGAGCAAGAGCATGAGTTCTTAAAGGCAATCAATGATGATCTTCGCAAGAAAAGTTCTTCTTACATTGCCAAGCGTTTACTCTTATCCACTTACATGCCTCAAGTCAAGTCTAGTAACAAGAACAAGAAAGATTCTTCCTGTAGTAGTAACAATAATCATGCTAAATCCAATGTTGTTGCTTCTAGTAGTTCTATTGATTCCACTAATGATTCTCTTAGCCAAGTTACACTTGAGCAAGAAAATAGCTTATTGAAGGGAATTATAGAGAAAGGTGTTTACAAGAGCCTTGCCGGGAGTAAGCAATTCGAGGAAATTGTACACAAGCAAGGAAGGCACCGGAAGAATCAAGGTGTTGGTTTTGAACGAAAGTTCAATGCCAATGGAGTTGAGTGGGAAGAAGATCAATACCCCAAGACGAAGTTTGTTCCTCAACAAGAGAAGTATGATCCTACTTCTTTCCAAGGGACACAAGCTTAAGATGATCTTCCACCACAAGACCATAAGCAAAAAGGCAAGGACAAGCTTCGAGAGGAAACTGATGCATTTGAAGAAGCTCCTAAGGCCTTGGTCAAGTGGGTTCCCAAGACTACATCAAGTTCCACTTCATCAAGTACAACTACAACTCCGAGGATTCCCATCAAGATGGTGTGGATCCCGAAGAAGAAGAACTAGAGAGTTCTTGAGGGTGACTCCGCCAACATACTTCACTCTTATCATTTTGGCAAGAACAAGTGCAATCAACTTCCACATCTTGCACTAGTTCAAGGAGTCACAAACCCTCTTGTTGGTAAGACAAAGGACAAGGTAACCTAAAGCTTTCGTAGGCATCATCTTGTGTGTGCATCACTCTATGTCTATGGATATCCTTGTTTGTTCCTTGTGGGACTAACCCGTGTAGGTATTGAAAGTGCAACTCACTCCAAAGGATAGCTCCAAATGATCTACATCAACATCGAGCATCCACATCTTCAACACCTACATGAAGTCATCATCGACAAAACCCAAGGTTAGTTCATCCCTCTTAGGGGGGATCTCATATCTAGGGGGAGCCTTACTCTAACAATTGAGTTAAAGCAACTCTAATGGTGTGAACACAACAACGCTTTATGTAAAAGTGGTACCCCCACTTGTGCTTAAACAATGAGTATGACCTATGATCAAATGTTCTCATTTGACTCCTAAGTCAATATACTCATATATAGATGACCTAGTCATCGCCAATTGCTTGATAGATGCTAGAATTGTTTGTGCATGCCTTGCCACATATTTCATTTGTCATTTTATTGTGTGAGCATGTTGGTTGCATAATTTGCTCATTCGAGGACATCCACTTGTTGTTTTGATTGATTGGTTTCCTTTTCTTTTGGCCAAGTGGATGGACAAGAACGCCTAAGAACCTTCTCTAGCTATCTATGTTTTTCTCGTCTCAAACTCTATTCATGCTGCATCACAATATTTGATCAAGTCAGATTTGAACCACTCTGTGTGAGGAGCACTCGTAGTCCCCGATTCGTCATAGACTTAAACTTCCAAAACTTCTTTGTGCGTTTTGGTCTGACCGATTCACCCATTTGGGTCATATCGAGATCACTAAGTCGATCTAGGTTTTCAATCTCGGTGCGACCGATTTGAACTTTTTGGTCACACCGAGTTTCAGTAACTACTTGCAGTTATGAATCTCGGTGCCACCGAGTTGTTCCACTCGGTCACACCGACAGGGTCGGGCTATATATATCCAGGGGTCAAACTTTGGAAAACTTTTTGAACCCCCTCGACCCGTGCTTAGCCTGCTCTGCCTCCCTAGGTCTCTGGATCGTCCTCCTCGTCGCCAGCTGCCTCCCGCCGCTGGTCTCCGCCACTGTCAACGGGAATCATCCCTGACGTTGCCGCCATAGCGAGTTCATCGCCGAACTAGGGTATGAACCCGATCATTGTGCTATCCTTATCTGATTCCTAGCACATTGTGTTCGCCATGTATCTTGCCACGATTGAGATCATTCTATCCATCGAAAACACTCCGTAGTTTAGTCGTGAATTGAGAATTTAGGGTTAGGTTTCCGCCGAAACCATCTCAGACCCACCGAGTTGTGGAACTCAGTACCACCGATTCAGCTCAGGCCATTGCACATGTGATTCTCGGTCTGACCGAGAATTGCAAATCGGTGTGACCGAGTTCAGGACTTTGTGAAACCCTAGCAGTCTCGGTGCCACCGAACTGTGACTCGGTCTAACCGAGTTCACTAGTTTAGGTTCCAAAGCTGCTTCGGTATCACCGAGTTTACTAATCGGTTGATCCGAAATGCTTTCTGTGGAAAACTAAAACTAAGTTTTTGACTCATTCTTTTGCAAAAACCTCTGCATTTTGTGATGCTCATCCACTCTATCTCATCTATATCTATTCAAAGGGTCTGCTGTCAGTGTTTGCAATATGTCTGATCAGAGTGACAACCAGAACAAGTCAGAGGAGCAGGTTCACCTGAGTGAGGGCACTAGTCCCTCTAGCAGCTCTGATGAGGGTAGCAGGAGCACCCCAAGAAACTTACCCAAATCTGCCACCAGGGCCAGAAAGAAGAAAATGTCTAAATCTGAGGATGAAGACTATGTGGAAGTTGAGGATGAGGCCACTTCCAAGAAGAAAGTGGTTAAGAAGGAATATAGCACTGCTACTGCCACTAAGCCTGGTATGAAAACCAAAGTGCTTGCAAAGAGAATTCCCATGTCTAAAGCCAGAGCCTCTACTCAAGTACCTTTGGAATCTGAACCCAAAGAAGCTGATGCAGAAGGGAAGAAGAGGAAAGAGAGGGTCAATAAGACCACTGCTAGAGTGCTTGGGAGATCCTCAATCATGAGAGATTCTAAAGAGGAAGAGGAAGAAGATGTTGCACCAGCACCCAAAGCTCAGAAGCTTATGGGTGATGCCATCAGGGCAGGGGTTGTTCCATCTAAGCCTAAGACTGCTCCTAAGGCTATTGCTCCAGCTCCAAAGCCAAAACCAAAGAGGAGCACCGGGAACATCCCTGCTGAGGAGAAGAACAAGGCCCCAGTGCCTGAAGCTGAAATGGAAGAAGAAGATGATGAGTCACATGTCTTGAGGAAGTTGAAGCCAAAAATTCCAGATCACAATGATGCTCATCCAGTAGCAAAGAACATGAATATAAGCAAGGACTCAGGGTTGAGGCTATGGAGAGAGTCAGATCCATATGCCACCAGGAGAAGGACTGTTGTGGACTACAGGTTCCATACAAAGGAACATCAGGATTTCTATGAGACAGTGTTGCTTGACAAGAAACCAATAGTATGTGACATGAGATGGGTCGACTGGGAGTACATCAAGGAGAATGATGAACATTATCCAGGTGTATATGACAGTTTCAAGGCTTGTGGAGTTGATGAGTTTGTGGCTCAGAAGCTCACAAAATGGAATGATAAGCTTATCATGCAGTTCTACTCCACAGCTCACTTCTACCCAGATGGAAGGATTGTGTGGATGTCTGAAGGTACGAGGTACCAGTCAATAGTTGCAGAATGGGCTAAGTTGATCAATGCCCCAAAAGAGAGTGAAGATGACTTGGATGTCTATGCCAACAAGAAGAAGGATCGCAACACCATGGCACACATGTACAAGGAGATCCCAGATGCTGCTCTTGAGACACACAAGTTTGGATCTGTACATTACCTTCTGTCAGGCTTGCCAACTATCAACTGGATCCTCAGGCACACTCTCTTGCCAAAGTCAAGTGATCACAAGATGATCAGAGGCCATGCAATAAACTTGCTTCACATCTTTGATGTCCCACAGAAGTTCAAAGTCATGAGCCTCATACTAGAAACCATAAAGAGCACAACTGCAGATCAGAAGAGGAGTTGTGGGTATGCCCCACAGATCCAGGAGCTGATTAACTCCAAGATGGGCACTGGCACATATCTGCTGGACAAGGAGCACCTGCCCATCTACCCAGAATTTGACAACAACACTGTGGTGATGGATGAAAATGAACCATATTTTGTGCATGCACAAGCCAAGAAGGAGAAGGCAAAGGCTGAAAAGGCTGCAAGGATGCCAACTACTGAAGAAGCATCTCAATATCTTTTGAAGAGCAAGCAAGATCAGCTTGGCTACTTGATTGCCTCCACTCTAAGGACTGAGAAGGGACTGGCCACCCTGACTCAAAACCAGGAGAGCCTGGAAAGAATCGTGGAGCAAAAGTTCTATGACTTGGATGTGAAGGTAACTGAGATTCAGTCTGTTGTGGAGCAACTTCAGGATGATATGCAGGAGAGGAAGAGAAAGACAACCACTGATGCATTTGCCAGAGTGCCTAGAGCTTAGAGATCTGTTGCAGTGCCTGTTCCAGACACCAGAACCACTTCATCTGCACCAGCTACAGCTTCAGTGCCACCAGCTCCAGCACCTACTCCACCAGCTCCATCCACATCGATTGAAGCCTTCATTCTTGGAGTTATCCGGACACCACCACCTGAAGAACAAGCCTGAGAGACGATTTAGTTCTATGCATTTTCTAGGAAGTTTTTGGTAACTTGTTGCCAAACGGGGAGAAAAATGTATAGATCATAGGCTTCGAGAGAGAGCGTTGCTTTTTATTCTCTCTTCCTTTGGTGGTTGAACTTTATTTGCTTGTTTGAGATACTTTCTGTCTGCGTGATACTTGGATGATCATGTGTCTGATCATATGCTACATTAATGCTTGTTGGATGACATTATCATTTTATCCCTATATGATCATTCACTTTGCTTGGTGATGAGTGCATGTATTTAATTATTATCATTTTGAGCGCTCCACCAAGATGTATGTGATATGGAAGAGTAACCCATGAGCCTAATTCTCTGTTCATTTGCAGTCCAAAGCAAATCATAAACTATGCACAAATTTAGGGGGAGCTCTTGCTTTTCACATACTCCTCAAAGCGACAATGTTTTTCACTCTAATTATCATTTGTCGAAGCTTTGATCTATATGTTGTCGTCAATTACCAAAAAGGGGGAGATTGAAAGTGCAACTATCCCTAGGTGGTTTTGGTAATTCCTAACAACATATATCTCATTGAACTAATGCTATTCCAAGAATAATATTTTAGGAAAAGGTCAATGAATGGCATGGCATGGATGAGGAAAGTGGACCCCACAAAATACTAAGGACAAAAAGATTGGCTCAAGCTCAAAGATCAAGACTCTACATTTTATATTTTAGTGATCCAAGATCGCATTGAGTCTATAGGAAAAGCCAATACTATCAAGGAGGGATGAGGTGTTGCTTGATGAGGTTCTTGCTTCATAGTGCTTAGTGATATGCTCCAAAACCCTCAACTACCTTCCCACATCCACATATGACCTAAACCAAAAGTCATACTCGGACCCACCAATTCTTTCTATCCGGCGCCACCGAGTTCAGATATCATAGCCAGTGCCACAAACCCTAGGCAAATCGGTCTCACCGATAGGGATCTCGGTCACACAGAGATGGGGTTGTAATCTCTCTGTTTCCCTTCGTAACATTTCGGTCCTACCGAGATGAGCGATCGGTCCCACCGAGATTGCAATGTAAACTCTTTGTTTCCCTTTTGTAACATTTCGGTCCCACCGAAATTAGCGATCGGTCCCACGGAGTTACCTGACCAACTCTCTGGCTAGCTTATTACCAAAATTGGTCCCACCGAAATGAGCAATCGGTCCCACCGAGTTTACCTGGCCAACTCTCTGGTTACCTTATTACCAAAATCGGTCCCACCGAGTTTGTGTAATCGGTCACACCGAGATTACGTTATGCCCTAACCCTAACCATATCGGTCCTACCGAGTTGCATCTCAGTCCCACCGAAAATCCTAACGGTCACTAGGTTTGCTAAATCGGTCCGACCGAGTTTCTTAATTCGGTCTCACCGAGATTGGTAAATTGTGTGTAACGGTTAGTTTTTGCTTTGAGGCTATATATACCCCTCCACCCACTCTTCATTCGTGGAGAGAGCCATCAGAACATACCTACACTTCCAATGCACATTTTCTGAGAGAGAACCACCTACTCATGTGTTGAGGCCAAGATATTCTATTCCCACCATATGAATCTTGATCTCTTGCCTTCCCCAAGTTTCTTTCCACTCAAATCTTCTTTCCACCAAATCCATATCCTATGAGAGAGAGTTTAGTGTTGGGGAGACTATCATTTGAAGCACAAGAGCAAGGAGTTCATCATCAACACACCATTTGTTACTTCTTGGAGAGTGGTGTCTCCTAGATTGGCTTGGTGTCACTTGGGAGCCTCCGACAAAGATTGTGGAGTTGAACCAAGGAGTTTGTAAGGGCAAGGAGATCGCCTACTTCATGAAGATCTACCGCTATTGAGGCAAGTCCTTCATGGGCGATGGCCATGATGGGATAGACAAGGTTGCTTCTTCATGGACCCTTCGTGGGTGGAGCCCTCCGTGGACTCGCACAACCATTACCCTCCGTGGGTTGAAGTCTCCATCAACATGGATGTACGATAGCACCACCTATCGGAACCACGACAAAAACATCTGTGTCTCCAATTGCGTTTGAATTCTCCAAACCCTTCCCTTTACATTCTTGCAAGTTGCATGCTTTAATTTCCGTTGCTCATAGACTCTTTGCATGCTTGCTTGAATTGTGTTAAGATTGCTTGGCTCGTGCTAAGATAGCTAAAATCTGCCAAAGACTAACATTGGGAAAAGGATAGATTTTTAATTGGTCAAGTAGTCTAATCACCCCCCTCTAGACATACTTTCGATCCTATAGTCTCGCGTAAGCATACGCGTAATGTTGGTCCAGGCCTCTTCATCCAACAATACCACCGAACCAAAGTATGACATGCTGGTAAGCAGTATGACCTGTATCGCCCACAACTCACTTGTGTTCTACTCGTGCATATAGCATCTACGCATAAAACCAGGCTCGGATGCCACTGTTGGGGAACATTGTAATTTCAAAAAATTCCTACGCACACACAGGATCATGGTGATGCATACCAACGAGAGGGGAGAGTGTGTCTATGTACCCTCGTAGACCGAATGCGGAAGCGTTAGCACAACGCAGTTGATGTAGTCGTACGTCTTCACGATCCGATCGATCCAAGTACCGAACGTACGGCACCTCCGAGTTCTGCACGCCTTCAACTCGATGACGTCCCGCGAGCTCCGATCCAGCAAAGCTTCATAGGAGAGTGTCGTCAGCACGACGGCGTGGTGACGGTGATGATGATGCTACCGACGTAGGGCTTCGCCTAAGCACCGCTACGATATGATCGAGGTGGATTATGGTGGAGGGGGGCACCGCACATGGTTAAGAGATCAATGATCAATTGTTGTGTCTATGGGGTGCCCCCTTCCCCCGTATATAAAGGAGCAAGGGGGAGGAGGCGGGCGGCCAGGGAGAGGCGCGCCAAGGGGAGTCCTACTCCCACCGGGAGTAGATTCCCCCCTTTTCAACTTGGAGTAGGAGAGGGAAGGAAGAGGAAGGAGGGAGGAAGGAAAGGGGGCCCGCCCCCCTTCCAATTCAGATTGGGCTTGGGGGGCGCCACCTCCCTTGCTCCTTTCCCATCCTTTCCACTAAAGCCCAATAAGGCCCATATACCTCCCGGGGGGTTCCGATAACCTCCCAGTACACCGGTATATTCCCTTTCTCACCCGGAACCATTCTGGTATCCAAATGTACTCGTCCAATATATCGATATTTACGTCTCGACCATTTTGAGACTCCTCGTCATGTCTATGATCATATCCGGGACTCCTAACTACCTTTGGTACATCAAAACACAAAAACTCATAATACTGATCGTCATCGAACTTTAAGCGTGCGGACCCTACGGGTTCGAGAACTATGTAGACATGACGAGACACGTCTCTGGTCAATAACCAATAGCGGAACCTGGATGCTCATATTGATTCCTACATATTCTACGAAGATCTTTATCGGTCAAACCGCATAACAACATACGTTGTTCCCTTTGTCATCGGTATGTTACTTGCCCGAGATTCGATCGTCGGTATATCAATACCTAGTTCAATCTCGTTACCGGCAAGTCTCTTTACTTGTTCCATAATACATCATCCCGCAACTAACTCATTAGTTACAATGCTTGCAAGGCTTATAGTGATGTGCATTACCGAGTGGGCCCAAAGATACATCTCCGACAATCGGAGTGACAAATCCTAATCTCGAAATACACCAACTCAACAAGTACCTTCGTAGACACCTATAGAGCACCTTTATAATCACCCAGTTACGTTGTGACGTTTGGTAGCACACAAAGTGTTCCTCCGGTAAATGGGAGTTGCATAATCTCATAGTCATAGGAACATGTATAAGTCATGAAGAAAGCAAATAGCAACATACTAAACGATCAAGTGCTAAGCTAACGAAATGGGTCAAGTCAATCACACCATTCTCCTAATGATGTGATCCCGTTAATCAAATGACAACTCATGTCTATGGTTAGGAAACATAACCATCTTTGATAAACGAGCTAGTCAAGTAGAGGAATACTAGAGACACTCTGTTTGTCTATGTGTTCACACATGTATCATGTTTCGGGTTAATACAATTCTAGCATGAATAATAAACATTTATCATGATATGAGGAAATAAATAATAACTTTATTATTGCCTCTAGGGCATATTTCTTTCATCTACAACAACATGGACAAGCAAAATACTATCAGGTACTAAGTTCATGACAAATTAAAGTTCAATTAATCATTTTAAGAACTCCCACTTAGATAGACATCCCTCTAATCATCTAAGTGATCACGTGATCCAAATCAACTAAACCATGACCGATCATCACGTGAAATGGAGTAGTTTTCAGTGGTGAACATCACTATGTTGATCATATCTACTATATGATTCACGCTCGACCTTTCGGTCTCAGTGTTCCGAGGCCATATCTGCATATGCGATAACCCACAAGTATAGGGGATCGCAACAGTTTTTGATAAGTAAGAGTGTCGAACCCAACGAGGAGCTAAAGGAAGAACAAATATTCCCTCAAGTTCTATCGACCACCGATACAACTCTACGCACGCTTGACGTTCGCTTTACCTAGAACAAGTATGAAACTAGAAGTGCTTTGTAGGTGTTTTCGATAGGTTTGCAATATAATAAAGAGCACGTAAATAAAAAGTAGGGGCTGTTTAGATAAACAAACAATAAAGTTAGTATAGCGAGTGTGGAAAAGCGGTGGTAGGAGTTGCGAAATTGTCCCTAAGCAATTGACTAAGTTACTAGGCCGATAGCAAGTTTTATTTGGGAGAGGCCACTGCTAGCATGTCATCCCTGACTTGGAATTCTTGCACTTATGATTGGAACTATTAGCAAGCATCCGCAACTACTAATGTTCATTAAGGTAAAACCCAACCATAGCATTAAGATATATTGGTCCCCCTTCAATCCCGTATGCATCAATTTCTATGCTAGGTTGAAGCTTCTGTCACTCTTGCCCTCTAATACATAGTCCTATCAACATACAACTAACCCTATGGTGTGATCCACGCACGCGCTCATATGATGGGAACCAAAGGACAGCAACATAACCACAAGCAAATTAAATCAATCATAGCAATTCATCAACCACCGATAGGACAACGAAAATCTACTCAGACATCATAGGATGGCAACACATCATTGGATAATAATATTAAGCATAAAGCACCATGTTCAAGTAGAGGGTACAGCGGGTTGCGGGAGAGTGGACCGTTGTAGATGGAGGGGGAAGGTGATGGAGATGTTGGTGAAGATGGCGGAGGTGTTGGTGTAGATCGCGGTGATGATGATGATGGCCACAACAGCGTTCCGGCGCCACCGGAATAGAAGGGGAGAGGGGGCCCCTTCTTCTTATTCTTCTTCCTTGACCTCCTCCCTAGATTGGAGAAGGGTTTCCCCTCTGGTCCTTGGCCTCCATGGCATGGGAGGGGCAAGAGCCCCTCCGAGATTGGATCTGTCTCTCTATCTCTCTCTATTTCTGCGTTCTCGTTGTCTGCCCTTTCACCATTTCGTATATATATGGAGATCCATAACTCCGATTGGACTGGAACCTTCGTCGAGATTTTTTCCTGAAAATTAGCTTTCTTGCGGCAAAAGAATAGTAGCAACCGCCTTATGAGGGGCCCACGAGGGTCAGGGGCGCGCCCAGGGGGGTGGGCCGCCCCCCGTGCCTCGTGCCCCCCTCGGGAACCGTCTCACATGGACTCTTCTTCCCATATTTTCCAAATATTCCACAAATATTCTCCGTCCATTTTTATCTCGTTTGGATTCCGTTTGATATGGGGTTTCTGCGAAACATAAAACATGCAACAAACAGGAACTGGCACTGGGCACTGGATCAATATGTTAGTCCCAAAAATACTATAAAAAGTTGCCAAAAGTATATGAAAGTTGTAGAATATTGGCATGAAACAATCAAAAATTATAGATATGATGGAGATGTATCAACATCCCCAAGCTTAATTCCTGCTCGTCCTCGAGTAGGTAAATGATAAAAAAGATAATTTTTGATGTGGAATGCTACCTAGCATAATCTTGATCATGTAATCTAATCATAGCATGAATATTAAGATACGAGTGATTCAAAGCAATAGTCTATCATTTGACATAAAAACAATAATACTTCAAGCCTACTAATAAAGCAATCATGTCTTTTCAAAATAACATGGCCAAAGAAAGTTATCCCTACAAAATCATATAGTCTGGCTATGCTCCATCTTCACCACACAAAATATTCACATCATGCACAACCTTGATGACAAGCCGAGCAATTGGTTCATAATTTTTAACACGCCTCAGCTTTTTCAACCCTCACGCAATACATGAGCGCAAGCCATGGATATAGCACTATAGGTGGAATAGAATATGATGATGCGGGTTATGTGGAGAAGACAAAAAGGAAGAAAGTCTCACATCGACGCGGCTAATCAACGGGCTATGGAGATGCCCATCAATTGATGTCAATGCGAGGAGTAGGGATTGCCAGGCAATGGATGCACTAGAGCTATAAGTGTATGAAAGCTCAAACTGAACTAAGTGGGTGTGCATCCAACTTGCTTGCTCATGAAGACCTCGGGCATTTGAGGAAGCCCATCATCGGAATATACAAGCCAAGTTCTTTAATGAAAATTCCCACTAGTATATGAAAGTGATAATTCAAGAGACTCTCTATATGAAGAACATGGTGCTACTTTGAAGCACAAGTGTGGTAAAAGGATAGTAACATTGCCCCTTTTTTGAATGGGCTTCTTTGGCCCCCTTTTTTATTTAGGATTCTTTGGCCACTCTTTTTTTCTTGGGGCAATGCTCTAATAATGATGATCATCACACTTTTATTTACTTACAACTCGATATTAGAACGAAGATATGACTCTATATGAATGCCTTTGACGGTGTACCGGGATGTGCAATGATCTAGCGTAGCAATGACATCAAAAAATGGACAAGCCATGAAAACATCATGCTAGCTATCTTACGATCATGCAAAGCAATATGACAATGAATGCTCAAGTCATGTATATGATGATGATGGAAGTTGCATGGAAATATATCTCGGAATGGCTATGGAAATGCCATGATAGGTAGGTATGGTGGCTGTTTGGAGGAAGATATAAGGGGGTTTATGTGTGATAGAGTGTATCATATCATGGGGTTTGGATGCACCGGCGAAGTTTGCACCAACTCTCAAGGTGAGAAAGGGCAATGCACGGTACTGAAGAGGCTAGCAATGATGGAAGGCTGAGAGTGCGTATAATCCATGGACTCAACATTAGTCATAAAGAACTCACATACTTATTCCAAAAGTTTATTAGCCCTCGAAGCAAAGTACTACTATGCATTCCCCTAGTGGGATAGATTGGTAGGAAAAGACCATCGCTCGTCCCCGACTGCCACTCATCAGGAAGACAATCAATAAATACCTCATGCTCCGACTTCGTTACATAACGGTTCACCATACGTGCATGCTACGGGAATCACAAACCTCAACACAAGTATTTCTACGAATCCAAAACTACCCACTAGCATGACTCTAATATCACCATCTTTATATCGCAAAACTATTGCAAGGAATCAAACATATCGTATTTAGTGATCTACAAGTTTTATGTAGGATTTTATGACTAACCATGTGAATGACCAATTCCTGGCATCTCTCTAAATAGATATAAGTGAAGCAAGAGAGTTTAATTCTTTCTACGAAAGATATGCTCACGCTCTAACAAATATAAGTGAAGCAAAAGAGCATTCTACAATTGGTGGTTTTCTATGTAAAGAGAAACAGGCAATCCAAACTTCAAATGATATAAGTGAAGCACATGAAGCATTCTATAAAGCCATACTCAAAAGATATAAGTGAAGTGCAAAGATCATTCTATAAATCAAGCAAGGACTATCTCATACCAGCATGGTTCATAAAATAAAAATGAAAACTAAATGCAAAAGACGCTCCAAGATTTGCACATATCGCATGAACGAAACGAATCCGAAAACATACCGATACTTGTTGAAGAAAGAGGGGATGCCTTCCGGGGCATCCCCAAGCTTAGACGCTTGAGTCTCCATGAATATTTACTTGGGGTGCCTCGTTTATCCCCAAGCTTGAGCTCTTGCCTCTCTTCCTTCTTCTCACATCGAGACCTTCTCGATCATCGAACACTTCATCCATACAAAACTTCAACAGAAAACTTGGTAAGATCCGTTAGTATAATAAAACAAATCACTACTTTAAGTATTGTTGCAAACCAATTCATCTTTTGTTTTTTCATTGTATCTAATGTAATATAACTTTTCCATGGCTTAATCCACTGATATAAACCGATAGTTTCATCAAAACAAGCAAACTATGCATCAAAAACAGAATTTGTCTAAAACAGAACAATCTGTAATAATCTGGACATTCACCATACCTATGGTACTCCAAATATTCTATCAAAATTTGGAAAAATAAAAACTTTGTATAGAAACACAGTGAAAAAAGAATCAGAACTGTTTGACGTTCCAGTAAAAAATGTAAAATCACTCACTACAGCAAAAGTATCTGTCCTTCACCGTACAAACCAACAAGTAATCTAAAACATCCTAAAGGCAAACCTTGGCACACTATTTTTATTTTTAAACTTTATAAAGGCACACAACAGAAAATAAATGACTCTCTAAAACTTCTAGGTTGTCTCCCTGGCAGCGCTTTCTTTAAAGCCATTAAGCTAGGCATATAGTGCTCAAGTAATGAATCCACCCGGATCCCAAGGTATATCAAAGCCAATTTTAATTAACAATGATTTGTAATTTAGTAGTGAGCAAAAAGTAACATATATCATGCAACAACGAAGTCTAACTCTCTTCCTATGCATCGGCATGTCATAAAAGAACAATTCATGCACACGTAGTAAAGGCCAATGTAGAGTATAAAGAGTTTCTTGCAATTTTATCGTATTGGAAACATAGAGAGGTGGAGATATAGTTCCTCTCTCATAATAATTGCAAGTAGGATCAGCAAGCACATGCATATTATATTCATCAAAGTCATCATGTGTAATAGTAAAACGCAACCCATCAATATAATCCTTAATAAGTGCAAACTTCTCCGATATAGTGTAGTCGGGAAAATTCGAAAAGATAATAGGATTATCATGCGTGGGTGCAATAGCAACAATTTCATGTTTAACATAAGGAACTATAGCAAGTTCATCTCCATGAGCATAATTTATATTGGCATCTTGGACACAAGCATAGCAAGCATCATCAAAATGGGATATTTCAAGAGAATCAACGGGATCATAACAATCATCATAGCAATCATCCTTCGGTAAGAACGAAGGGAAATTAAACAATGCATGAGTTGAAGAGTTACTCTCATTAGAAGGTGGGCATGGGTAGCTAATCTGCTCTTCCTTCTTTTGTTCTTCGCTCTCCTCATCATCTTTTTTATCCAATGAGCTCACAGTTTCATCAATTTCTTCTTCCATAGACTCCTGCAAAATATTAGTCTCTTCTTGGACAGCGGAGGAGACCTCGATATATGGTTTAACATAGGCATTAGAAGCATAATTCTCATAACAATATTCAAGTATGGCAAAATTTTCAAGAGTAGCATCATACTTTTCAATCAAAGAAGCAATTTCATAAGCACCCTTAAAAGCAACAAATTCTTCAATTTTTTGAACATCATAGTAATTGTAAACACCCTTAGCATATGAAGATAAGATTCCATTATCAATAAACTCACATTGGTAGGGAAGGTGTTTCTTAGGGTTTTTAGAACAACAAGTAACATCATATATTTCACATAAATTCCAAGCATAACATTACAAACGATGAATTTGATCCAGTAAACTTTTCCCTTTTTCGAATATACGGTGTCGCACATAACAAGCATGCTCATCTAAGGATTTTCCCTCAACTAAGCTAGTTGGGGTTTCAGCACGAGCACATAGGGATCGAAGATGATCCAAGTAAAAAGCTTCAGGAGTGTGATAGATTTTGAGTGGTTCTTCAACCATTGGTTCAGTAGGTACAACTAATTTTTTTGGTATTTTGCATTTCCTACCCATAGTTAAAGATAGAGAACAACTTAGAACAACAAATAAAAATTACTTAGTGATAAAGCAAACAAGCACACACGAGAATATTTACCCCACTCAATAACTCCCCAGCAATGGCGCCAGAAAAAGGTCTTGATAACCCACAAGTATAGGGGATCACAATAGTTTTCGATTAGTAAGAGTGTCGAACCCAACGAGGAGCTAAAGGTAGAACAAATATTCCCTCAAGTTCTATCGACCACCGATACAACTCTACGCACGCTTGGCGTTCGCTTTACCTAGAACAAGTATGAAACTAGAAGTACTTTGTATGTGTTTTTGGATAGGTTTGCAAGATAATAAAGAGCGCGTAAATAAAAAGTAGGGGCTGTTTAGATAAAGAAACAATAAAGTTAGTATAGCGAGTGTGGAAAAGTGGTGGTAGAAGTTGCGAAATTGTCCCTAAGCAATTGACTACGTTACTAGACCGATAGCAAGTTTTATGTGCGAGAGGCCACTTCTAGCATGTCATCCCTGACTTGGAATTCTTGCACTTATGATTGGAACTATTAGCAAGCATCCGCAACTACTAACGTTCATTAAGTTAAAACCCAACCATAACATTAAGATATATTGGTCCCCCTTCAATCCCGTATGCATCAATTTCTATGCTAGGTTGAAGCTTCTGTCACTCTTGCCCTCCAATACATAGTCCTATCAACATACAACTAACCCTAGGGTGTGATCCACGCGCGCGCTCATATGATGGGCACCAAAGGATAGCAACATAACCACAAGCAAATTAAATCAATCATAGCAATTCATCAACCACCGATAGGACAACGAAAATCTACTCAGACATCATAGGATGGCAACACATCATTGGATAATAATATGAAGCATAAAGCACCATGTTAAAGTAGAGGGTACAACGGGTTGCGGGAGAGTGGACCGCTGTAGATGGAGGGAGGGAAGGTGATGGAGATGTTGGTGAAGATGGCGGAGGTGTTGGTGTAGATCGCGGTGATGATGATGATGGCCACGGCAGTGTTCCGGCACCACCGGAAGAGAAGGGGAGAGGGGGCCCCTTCGTCTTCTTCTTCCTTGACCTCCTCCATAGATGGGAGAAGGGTTTCCCCTCTGGTCCTTGGCCTCCATGGCATGGGAGGGGCGAGAGCCCCTCCGAGATTGGATCTGTCTCTCTGTCTCTCTCTGTTTCTGCGTTCTCGTTGTCTGCCCTTTCACCGTTTTGTATATATATGGAGATCCGTAACTCCGATTGGACTGAAACCTTCGCCGAGATTTTTTCCTGAAAATTAGCTTTCTTGCAGCAAAAGAATAGCAGCAACCACCTTACGAGGGCCCCACGAGGGTCAGGGGCATGCCCAGGGGGTGGGGCGCGCCCCTCTGCCTCGTGCCCCCTCGGGAACCGTCTCGCATGGACTCTTCTTCCCATATTTTCCAAATATTCCAAAAATATTCTCCGTCCGTTTTTATCCCATTTGGATTCCGTTTGATACAGGGTTTCTGCGAAACATAAAACATGCAACAAACAGGAACTGGCACTAGGCACTGGATCAATATGTTAGTCCCAAAAATAGTATAAAAAGCTGTCAAAAATATATGAAAGTTGTAGAATATTGGCATGGAACAATCAAAAATTATAGATACGATGGATATGTATCAATATGCTAGGCTCGTCAAGTTTAACCCGAGTATTTCTGCGTGTGCAAAACTAGCTTGCACCCATTGTATGTGAACGTAGAGCTTATCACACCCGATCATCACGTGGTGTCTCGGCACGATGAACTTTGGCAACGGTGCATACTCAGGGAGAACACTTGTACCTTGAAATTTAGTGAGAGATCATCTTATAATGCTACCGTCAATCAAGCAGAATAAGATGCATAAAGGATAAACATCACATGCAATCAATATAAGTGATATGATATGGCCATCATCATCTTGTGCCTGTGATCTCCATCTCCAAAGCACCGTCATGATCACCATCGTCACCGTCTTGACACCGTGATCTCCATTGAAGTATCATTATCGTCATGCCAACTATTGCCTCCACAACTATTGCTACCGCTTAGTGATAAAGTAAAGCAATTACATGGCGACTGCATTGCATACAATAAAGCGACAACCATATGGCTCCTGCCAGTTGCCGATAACTCCGTTACAAAACATGATCATCTCACACAATAAAATATAGCTTCATGTCTTAACCATATCACATCACAACATGCCCTACAAAAACAAGTTATACATCCTATACTTTGTTGTTGCAAGTTTTGCGTCGCTGCTACGGGCTGAGCAAGAACCGTTGTTACCTACGCATCAAAAACCACAACGCGGTATAGTGATTGCTTTTTGATCTTCAAAAAGAACCCTGTTCGTTGAATCCGATTCAACTAAAGCTGGAGAAACAGACACCCACTAGCCACCTGTGTGCGAAGCACGTCAGTAGAACCAGTCTCACATAAGCATACGCGTAATGTGGGTCTAGGCCACTTCATCCAACAATGCTGCTGAATCAAGAATCAACTAGTGACGGCAAGCAATATGTATATACCCACGCCCACAACTCCTTTGTGTTCTACTCGTGCATATAACATCTACGCATCAATCTGGTTCTGATGCCACTGTTGGGGAACGTAGTAATTTCGAAAAAATTCCTACGCACATACAAGATCATGGTGATGCATAGCAATGAGAGGGGAGAGTATCGTCCACGTACCTTCGTAGACCGTAAGGAGAAGCGTTATGAGAACGCAGTTGATGTAGTCGAACGTCTTCATGATCCGACCGATCCAAGTACCAAACGCATGGGACCTCTAAGTTCAGCACACGTCCAGCTTGATGACATCCCACGAACTCCGATCCAGCAAAGCTTCATGGGAGAGTTCCGTCAGCACGATGGCGTGATGACGGTGATGATGTTGATACCGACGAGGGCTTCGCCTTAGCACCGCTACGATATGATCGAGGTGGATTATGGTAGAGGAGGGCACCGCACACGGCTTGAAACAATCAACTTGTGTGTCCTAGGGTGCCCCTGCCCCCGTATATAAAGGAGCAAGGGGGGAGGCCGGCCGGCCCTTGTAGGGCGCTCCAGGAGGAGGAGTGCTCCTCCTAGTAGGAGTAGGACAACCCTTTCCTACTCCTACTAGGAGGAGGAAAGGAAGGAGGAGAGGGAGAAGGAAGGAGAGGGAGGAAAGGAGGAAAGGAGGGCCGCCCCCTAGTCCAATTCGGTTTGGGCTAGGGGGGCGCACGGCCTGCCTCCTCTCTTCCACCACTTGGCCCATGAGGCACAATACTTCTTCCCCGTATTCCCTTAACTCCCCGATACTCCAAAAAATACTGGGGACTCCTCGTCATGTCCCCGATCTCACCCGGGACTCCGAACTACCTTCGGTACATGAAATAAGAAAATAAATGATAACTTTATTATTGCTTCTAGGGCATATTTCCTTCATCATCCACGATGTATGCAGAATTTATAGCTTGCTTCGAAGCCACGGGGCAGGCGATATGGCTAAAGAAATTTGTACCCGACTTGAAATTGGTAGATTGTATTCACAAACCACTAAAGATGTACTGTGACAACCAGCCCGCAATATTCTATGCTCACAACAACAAGTCGAGTAATGCTGCCAAAACAATAGAGATAAGGTATTATGTTGTGAAAGATAAAATCCAGAATCAAACTACAAGTTTTGAGCATATAAGGACAAAAGATATGCTTGCGGATCTGCTAACGAAAGGCTTACCACCCAATGTGTTCAAGGAACATTTAGCCGGCATGGGTTTAAGGGAAAGCCTTATGATTCCTGGATAGGCCCAAAAGGAACATAATTTGTTTCTGAACAAAACGTATGTTGTAGCTATATGATTCTATCGGCAAGTAAGCTATGACGATGAAACAAATAAACTAGAAAGTATAAGATTAAAATTAAAGTTGAGATCAAGTGGGAGAATGTTAGGTTGATCTCCTCCGTGTGGGCCCAACGGCCCACCGGGCCCTTTGATCTGCGCCCTGATCGGGGGTGCCCAACCCTCATATGGTTGGTGGGCCCCTGTGACCCGCGCATATATAAACAGAGGCGGGGGTCAGGGCATGACTGACGAAGTTCGCCGCTGCCACAAACCCTACCGAAATCCCCTACCGATCTAGGGTTACCGGCTGCTCATGGGAAGCACACCACCGCCACCATCTCACTGCCATCACCACTGCCACAACATCACAATGGTTGCTGGTTCAAGCTCGCAAGGCAAGGCAGAAGGTAGGTTTACCGATTGATCTGGCCTAACCGATCTAATATAAAGGTCTATCATTTAGCAGATTACTTATATCCATCTTTGATGAAATTTCACAGAAAATAAAGCTTTCATTTTTCTTATAAGGAAAAACCTCCCTGCATGGTCTCGAGACGGTTACGTGAACACAAAAAATCCGATACATGTTCGCTCCTGTGACGAAAGGGCTCTAGTTCTCATTCGGATGGAAGACGTGGCTACTGGAAACTTATATGGTCTACGGACGTTCCCCCTTCGGTTCGTAATTTTGCATGGAGGGTAGCTACAAATTCCTTGCCAACCTGGAGAAATAAACATAAAGGGGGCTAGAAGTTAGTGATTTGTGCCCTGTGTGCGCATCTGAAACTAAGGATTGTTACCATGCACTTTGTCGCTGTACTCTTTCGAGAGTTCTCTGGGAAAATATGACAGAAGTATGGACACTTCCAAGTATTACTTCCGTGAGGAATACTGGAGATGAATGGCTGCTCCAAGTCCTTGAACCTCTGACATAAATTGAGCGCTCGATGCTTCTTATGATGTTGTGGAGGGCGTGGCACATTCGCAACTAAATTGTCCACCATAAATCCCCGCCTCCCATGGAATCATCTAGAAGATTCTTGATGAGCTACTTGGACTCTCTTATAGGCATTAAGACTGACCTATCCAATGATCTTAGTAAAGGCAAAACAATCATCATGTATGCTTCACACAAGCCACATACATTGTCAAGTGTAGCAGATATCTTGTGGTCTGCTCCTGAACCCGGCTGGGTAAAGTTGTGTATTGATGGCTCATACAAGGATGATGGATCGGCTGGTGCTGGTATGGTGTTAAGAGATGAACATGGCGCCATAATTTTCTCATCTTGCAGGCAGCTGTTTTCGTGTCGCGATGCTCTCGAAGCGGAATTATGCGCTTGTATGGAAGGTTTGTCTCTCTCTATTTAGGAGGAGGTGTATTGGAAACAAAGAGGCACTATTAACTAGACCTTAAAGGGCGACTCTCCCACGACCTATTTCTTTGCCATTGCAAACATTAGACGTCGGAGATGCCTGATTGATAGCCTCCTTGTTGAGGGTGTCAGGGTCTCGGATCAATCGGTGATCATGCGGCATGTGGTCCACTTCTACTCTACCCTCCTTTCTGCTAAACCAGACTTGGGCTTTAGGTTGGTGTCGTCCTTCTGGTCTTCCCTCGAATAGGTTTCGAGCGCTGAAAATGCAAGTTTGTTGATTCCCCCGTCTAAAAAGGAGATTTTCGATGCGATCCGATATGCCAATTCCAATGTGGCTTCTGGGCCTGATGGTTTTTCCATCCCCTTCTTTAGATAATTTTGGCCTCAGCTAAAAGGCCTCATCCTGGCTATTATTCAAGGTTTTTGGCTGGGAACTGTTGACATCTGTAGGCTAAATTACACGGTGCTCTCTCTCATTCCTAAGATCAAAGGCGCTGACTTGATTTCCCAATTTAGGCCCATTGCTTTAATTAATATCTTTGCGAAGATTCCGGCTAAGGGTCTGGCCACTAGGGTTTCTCCGATCGCTCACCGTGTCATTAGTCCTTCCCAATCCGCTTTTATAAAGGGGAGATTCATACTGGATGGGGTTCTATACTTGCATGAGATTGTTCATGACCTGCGGACCAAGGGCACTCGGGATGTAGTTCTTAAACTTGACTTCGAAAAGGCCTACGATTCGGTGAGCTGGAATTTCCTCCGTCAGGTTCTTCTTGCTAAGGGCTTCGAGGGTGCGGTGGTCCATCGTCTCATGCAGCTCGTTACGGGCGGGCACACGGCTGTGGTGGTTAATGGTCAGACTAGTAACTTCTTTGCTAATGGTAGGGGCCTAAGGCAAGGAGATCCGGCGTCCCCTTTGCTCTTTAACTTCGTTGCGGATGCTCTGGCTCATATCCTTTCTCGGGCAGCTGCTGTCGTGGTTCTAAGTCTGACAGTAGAATGGGGGGTAGGAATGTAGAGGCAAGATCTTAGCTATGGAGGAGTTGTACTCGGGAGTTTTACGAGTTCAGGCCCTTCTCGAAGGAAGTAACAGCCCTACGTCTCAGAGCCCGGAGGCGGTCGACTGGATTATATGTGTGTGTGTTACAGAAAGTGCGAACCCTTGTGCCTGTGGAGGGGGTGGCTTATATAGAGTGCGCCAGGACCCCAGCCAGCCCACGGCACAGAGGGTTTAAGGTACATAAAAGATGGGGGGCGTTACTGGTAACGCCTGCAATAAAGATACATAATGACCATTAAAGCTATGACTTAATTCTCGACCGTTGCAGAGTGGAGTGGCTCTAGATCTTCTGGTAGTCGAGTGATTATCTGTACAGTCGAGTGTCTTCAGGATTGTCGAGTGGAACATAACTTCATGGTCGAGTGGATGATGATTTTTCTTCGAATGCTCCTGGCACCTTTAGGGATGTCCTTGGGGAGGGTATCTTGAACAGATCCATGACCCTACCCTAGGTACATAGCTTCATCATTAGCCCCCGAATGGATCAGGGTTTGAGTGAGGAAGGAGTTGAGAACACTTCCGACTCATTTTTCGTGCTATGAGTATATCTTGCTCTGGATCAATGAACTGAGGGGATGACACCAACTTCTTTTTCAGTCACCTTGGTCCATTCTTAGTTTTGGTCGAGTGAACTTTTACAGTAGAGTTCTGAATGATGATGTGGAGGATGTCTTCCGTCTGACAAGTTGTTCTCTTGTCCGCGGATTTCGCGGGATTCGAATTTCGGGAAGCGCGCTGGACGGGCGAGGCCGTGGTAATAGGGACGGATTAGGCAGGTCGCCTCGATTCTCGCGCCACCTTTTTCGCCACGTATCGCGCGCGCGACTGTTGTGGGATTTGTTTAGATCGTCCGGGCCTACAAGTTAGTCGCTCAGAAGTGACCTTATAAAAGGCACCGACCCAGGCTTTTGAACAGTGCGCACTCATTCTCTTTCTTCTTCCTCAGATTTCTCCACTGTGCCCGCTTCCGCTCTCGGTGTCGTAGCCTCGCTCGGACTCGATCCGCCGCCATGGGAAAGGAGAAGACGGCGGCGTTGGAGCGCGCGAAGAAGGCGGCCGCAAAGGCAAAAGGAAAGAGGACCAGCCGGGGCGGGTCCTTGTCAAGGTCCGGCCTGCCGCCGGGCTGGATCCAGGGTGATTGGATCTGCTCGACGATCAGCCAGGACGACCTCGACGACCTGGTTGAGGGGGGATTGATCCCCCATGAATTGGCGTGGCTCCTGGGGAACGAGACCAAGCCGCGGCCGTTCGAGGGTGAGTGTGTTCTCCTCGCCACTCATGTCGACCATGGGTTCTCTTTGCCTCCCCGTCCTTTCTTTCGTGGCCTTTTGAACTTCTTCGGGGCTCAACTCCACCACTTCACTCCAAACACCATAGTGTATCTTGCTGCCTTTGTGTTGATGTGCGAAAATTTCTTGGGTTGTCGACCGCACTGGGGTCTATTCAAGCACATTTTCACCTGCCGCTCCCAGTCGGTGAAGAAGGCCACCCGAGTGACGAGAGGACGCACGTGAGTCAGATGTGCGGGGGCCTTGGGAACCAAATGAGGAATAAGAGCACCTTCCCAGCTATGATCCTTCCTGACTCGGTCCGGGGCTGGCAGTCGACCTGGTTTTACTATAAGGACCAGCCGACCCGGGGTCAGTCGACTGGACTTCCCCCCTTTTCCCTGGCTTGAGTGGAGAATCCCTCCTCCTTGAGGGTGATCCCGGAAGAGAAGGCGCAGGTGAAGGAGCTGGTCGAGCGGGTCGTCCAACTTGTCCGTGACGGGGTGACTGGAATGGACCTGCTGGAGGTCTTTCTTAGTCGACGCATCCAACCACTGCAAGCCTATGACCATCCGATGTGGATGCACTCGGGACTCGAGGACTCCACTCGGATCCACCCGGAGGACGTTAGTGAAGACACGGTGGAGAAGTGGCTGAGAGGAACCACCGGCAACAAAGATAATCCCCGGGGGTCTAGGAGGGTGATTCCATTCGACCATTCGCGCCAGCCGGAACAGGTATGATTCTGCTTTGTCAAGTATCTTGTCGATTCACTGTGTAACACCTTGTTGATGGTCGACTATATTTATTTCGCTCATTGTATTTTCAGGCTCTTATTGATATATACTCGATGCCCAATGGAGTGCAGGAGCAAGACCTCGAGGAAGGGGCGAGCGGGGGCGAGAGTGGTGAGTGGCACTCGGATGTGGAGGAGGACAAGGAGAACGACGACTCGAGTGACGACGAGGAGGTCGACTCGCCTCCTCATAGAGAGAGAAGATCCAAGCACGCTCAAGACCCGGCGAGCACCCCGGTCCTGGCAGCTGTACCGACTGGGCCATCTTCGAAGCACCCTCGGACGTCTTCGCCAGCACCGACTGAGAAGATATCGAAACAACCCAAGATTGTGCCGCCTCTTGCTCCAAAATCATCGAAAGCCACCTCCTCTAAACCATCGAAGGCTTTGCCCCGAATCAAAGTGACCGTCCCCACCATCTCAGGGTAATCATCTGATCTATTCTTTTGGCCGACTCGAGCAACAAAACGTAACCGACCGAATGTTGACATTTGCAGTGCTGCTACATCTGGAACTTCTTCCTACCAATATCGAGATGAGGAGATGGAAGATGCGGTTACCTCCAACCCAAGCAAAAACTCTTATGATCTTGTTCTTGATTACTTGGTCGATTAAATTCTAGCGATTCACTTGGGGTCGACTGATTTCTCTGTAGCTCCACCCAACATCATCGATCTCTCCAGATGATGATGATGACGTGGCCCCTAGGCCCAAAAAGAACAAAAAAGTAGCAGCTGACAAGACATCTCAGCAGGGACCGATGACCACACCAACCACCCGACAATCTGAAGACGCAGGCGGGGCCTCTGTAACTTTCGTTGTACCATTGTCGAGTGAGCACCCTGCACCGTCGATTGGACTGGTGTTCCCTTCAGTCGTCCAGCCTCACGCTTCGGAGTTCCAAGCTGCCGCACCTGGGTTGTCTGCCCCCCTTCTTCACCAACTACCATGTTCCAGAAAACCAGTCGGACGCGGCTGCGGAAGCCATCTGTCAGGCTAACATGATGATGGAGCGGATGAAGACGGTGCACGAGCATAGCCAGGCTGCTTACGACACCAGCGCTGCTCTCCGGGGCAATGTCCAGGTAAGTAAACTTCCGACTGACCTTGTTCTATTAGGATATGCTACCCGGAATATTTTCTTCCATACAATCCCTTATTGTTCACGTTGAATCTGTACACCCACTGGGTGTTTTGTTGTCTTTGGTATTTGCGCTCTTCCACTCGGTCTGGGCGAGTAGGATCTGAACTGGTGGGGGCACTCTAAGTGCACCCACTGGGCGTAGTCCCCGAGACCGCAGTCGACTATGGGCAGTTGACTGGGGTCCGAGTTCCTTTTTCTTTCTTTTCTCCCACTTGACCCGGGCGGACCGATCGAATGAGATCTGAACCAGTGGGGGCATGTCAAGTGCACCCACTGGGTGTAGTCCCCGAGACCGCGGTCGACTGCTGGCAGTTGGTCGGGGTCTGAATAGCTCTTTTCTCTTCTTTTTTTACTTGACTCGGGCGGACCGGTCGAGTTGGGTCTGAATCAGTGGGGGCACGCCAAGTGCACCCGCTGGGTGTAGTCCTCGAGACCGCAGTCGACTACGGGCAGTCGGCTGGGGTCTAAGTGAACTTTTAAGTTTTATTCACTCGGAAGTAAATAACCTTTGATCTTGTCGATTGACACGTCTTTTACCTCCTGCAGAAATCTTGTTCTCTCATTTCTAAGTTTGTCGAGTTTGAGGAGAAGCAGAGGCAACTCAACCTCGACTTGGAGTTGGCCCAGCAAAAGTTGAAAAAAGCCGAAGATGAAGCTGCTGGTATGGAAGGTAGCTGCCTGTCGATTGTTCACATTGATCGTCTTTTAAGATATTTCTTTGATCTGTTGTTTGATCCGATTGCTTCTTTTGCAGAGAAAATGAGGTTGGCTCTAGAGAAGAAGGACTTGGACCTTGCAGCTGCATAGAAGGAAGCTCAAGACAAGACTGCCCTTGCAGACCAGAAGCTGGCTTCGGTCGGAGCGTTGGAAGGGGAGGTGAACAAGCTGAAGTCCTATCTCAATGAGTCTAACCGAGAAGTAAGTCGTCTGAAGAAGCATAAGATTGCCCTGAATGAGAAGCTGGAGTCTGCGGTCCGCAAGAGAAATGACACGGAAGCCTATCTAAGAACTCTTGCCAAGAAGCTCTATCTTATGCTGGAAGGTACTCCTTTTAATCCGACTGCTTTGCTGCTTGCAAGTTAATCCTGTCCAGTCGACTCACTAACTCTTTGACTGCAAAATTCTGCCAAGACTTTGACGAGGAAACTGGAAGGACCGAGACTGGTCTAGACCCTATCGTTTCTCCAGTTTGCGGCGAGACTGCCATGAACGTGCTCCGACTAGAATCTCGTGTCGCCGGCGTCACAAGTTATCTCGCACGCCTGAAGGTGGCAGTTTCATGGATTGACTCATCACTCTGGCCAGGGGCAACGCTTCAAAGTGACCTGGAATCTCTGATGGCTCAGCTCAACGAGATTCCTGGTCGAGTGCAAGAATGGAAGAAGTCCTCTGCCCAGTGTGGTGCTGACGTGGCATTGTCCTTGGTCAGAGTCCACTGCAAGGAAGCTCGTGAAGACAAGCTGGCGGCGATCAAGGTCGCCAACACCAAAAGGCACGACTTCCAGTCCTTTATGGAGACTTTCATCGCTGCTGCCACTCGGATTGCAGATGGAATCGACTTGGACGAATTCGTCGAACCCGCCAGCCCTTCTCCTGCCGAGTGAACAAACTATGAGATTTAAACATGTCTTAAATTTGCCTCGGAATGCCGAGTGGTTGCGGTAACCATTAAACTCCATCGGGCTTGATGCTCGCATACTTTTGATTTGTTACTTGGAACTTTAGGATTTATCCGAACTGCTTTTGAGTATACTTGCGATTGCTTTTGGGATATGCTCTGTTGTATTTGTGGCGTAGCTCGGAGGAGAAGGTTGTAGTCGACCCGCACCTCGCCGTCCTTGCGGACAAGGATGGAGCGCATGTTGTACTTGTGGCGAAGCTCAGAGAAGAGGGTTGCAGTCGACCTGCGCCTCATCGTCCTTGCGGACAAGGGTGGAGCGTACGTTGTATTTGTGGCGTAGCTCGTAGAAGAGGGTTGCAGTCGACCTGCGTCTCGCCGTCCTTGCGGACAAGGATGGAGCGCACGTTGTACTTGTGGCGAAGCTCGGAAAAGAGGGTTGCAGTCGACCTGCGCCTCGTCATCCTTGCGGGTAGGGATGGAGCGTACGTTGTACTGGTGGTGCAGCTCTTAGGGAAAGGATTTTACAAAGTTAGGCGAGTACTGGACTGCAGCTAAGCCCCCGAGTGGGAGGATTGCTCACCACTCGGTAGGATTTTTTAAGCTTAGGCGAGTACCGGACTGCAGCTAAGCCCCCAAGTGGGAGGATTGCTCACCACTCGATAGGATTTTACAAACTTAGGCGAGCACTGGACTGCAGCTAAGCCCCCGAGTGGGAGGATTGCTCACCACTCGGTAGGATTTTTTA
>NC_057794.1:339449403-339491661 GCF_018294505.1 Triticum aestivum
CACTCGGTAGGATTTTACAAACTTAGGCGAGTACTGGACTGCAGCTAAGTCCCCGAGTGGGACGATTGCTCACCACTCGGTAGGATTTTACAAACTTAGGTGAGTACTGGACTGCAGCTAAGCCCCCGAGTGGGAGGATTGCTCACCACTCGATAGGATTTTACAAACTTAGGCGAGTACTAGACTGCAGCTAAGCCCCCGAGTGGGAGGCTGGCTCACCACTCGGTAGGATTTTGAAAACTTAGGCAAAACGGGTTCGCAGCTAAGCCTCCGAGTGGGAGGCTGGCTCACCACTCACTAGGTTGTTTGAAAACTTAGGCGAAATGGGTTCGCAGCTAAGCCCCCGAGTGGGAGGTTGGCTCACCACTCGGTAGGTTGTTTGAAAACTTAGGCGAAACGGATTCACAGCTAAGCCACCCACTGGGGGTTTTCATGAAGGAAATATGCCCTAGAGGCAATAATAAAGTTATTATTTATTTCCTTATATCATGATAAATGTTTATTATTCATGCTAGAATTGTATTAACCGGAAACATGATACATGTGTGAATACATAGACAAACAGAGTGTCACTAGTATGCCTCTACTTGACTAGCTCGTTGATCAAACATGGTTATTTTTCCTAGCCATAGACAAAGAGTTGTCATTTGATTAATGGGATCACATCATTAGGAGAATGATGTGATTGACTTGACCCATTCCATTAGCTTAGCACTCGATCGTTTAGTATGTTGCTATTGCTTTCTTCATGACTTATACATGTTCCTATGACTATGAGATTATGCAACTCCCATTTACCGGAGGAACAGTTTGTGTGCTATTAAACGTCACAACGTAAATGGGTGATTATAAAGGTGCTCTATAGGTGTCTCCGAAGGTACTTGTTGGGTTGGCGTATTTCGAGATTAGGATTTGTCACTCCGATTGTTAGAGAGGTATCTCTGGGCCCTCTCGGTAATGCACATCACTCAAGCCTTGCAAGCATTGCAACTAATAAGTTAGTTGTGGGATGATGTATTACGGAACGAGTAAAGAGACTTGCTGGTAACGAGATTGAACTAGGTATTAAGATACCGACGATCGAATCTTGGGCAAGTAACATACCGATGACAAAGGGAACAACGTATGTTGTTATGCGGTCTGACCGATAAAGATCTTCGTAAAATATGTGGGAGCCAATATGAGCATCCAGGTTCCGCTATTGGTTATTGACCGGAGACGTGTCTCGGTCATGTCTACATAGTTCTCGAACCCATAGGGTCCGTACGCTTAAAGTTTCGATGACAGTTATATTATGAGTTTATGAGTTTTGATGTACCGAAGGAGTTCGGAGTCCCGGATGAGATCGGGGACATGATGAGGAGTCTTGAAATGGTCGAGACGTAAAGATCGATATATTGGACGACTATATTCAGACATCGGAAAAGTTCCAAGTGATTCGGGTATTTTTCGGAGTACCAGAGAGTTACGGGAATACGTAGTGGGCCTTATTGGGCCATACGGGAAAGAAGGAAAAGGGCCTCAAGGGTGGCCGCACCCCTCCCCTTGGTCTGGTCCAAATTGGACTAGGGAAGGGAGGCGCCCCCTTCCTTCCTTGTTTTTCCTTCCTCTTTTCCTATTCCATATGGGAGGTGGAATCCTACTAGGACTAGGGAGTCCTAGTAGGACTCCACACTTGGCGCGCCCCCTCCTAGGGTCGGCCTCCTCCTCCCTTGCTCCTTTATATACGGGGGCAGGGGGCACCCCATGACACACAAGTTGATCTTCGTGATCGTTCTCTTAGCCGTGTGCGGTGCCCCCTTCCACCATAATCCTCGATAATATTGTAGCGGTGCTTAGGCGAAGCCCTGCGATGGTAGAAGATCAAGATCGTCACCACACCGTCGTGCTGACGGAAGTCTTCCCCGACACTTTGCTGGATCGGAGTCTGGGGATCGTCATCGAGCTGAACATGTGCTAGAACTTGGAGGTGCCGTAGTTTCGATGCTTGATCGGTCGGGCCATGAAGACGTATGACTACATCAACCGCGTTGTGCTAACGCTTCCGCTTCCGGTCTATGAGGGTACGTAGACAACACTCTCCCCTCTCGTTGCTATGCATCACCATGATCTTGTGTGTGTGTAGGAATTTTTTTGAAATTACTACGTTCCCCAACAGTGGCATCCGAGCCTAGGTTTTATGTGTTGATGTTATATGCACGAGTAGAACACAAGTTAGTTGTGGGTGATATAAGTCATACTGCTTACCAGCATGTCATACTTTGGTTCGGCGGTATTTTTGGATGAAGCGGCCCGGACCGACATTACGCATACGCTTACGCGAGACTGGTTCTACCGACGTGCTTTGCACTCAGGTGGCTGGCGGGTGTCAGTTTCTCCAACTTTAGTTGAACCGAGTGTCGCTACACCCGGTCCTTGCGAAGGTTAAAACAGCACCAACTTGACAAACTATCGTTGTGGTTTTGATGCATAGGTAAGAACTGTTCTTGCTAAGCCCTTAGCAGCCACGTAAAAACTTGCAACAACAAAGTAGAGGATGTCTAACTTTTTTTTGCAGGGCATGTTGTGATGTGATATGGTCAAGACATGATGCTAAATTTTATTGTATGAGATGATCATGTTTTGTAACCGAGTTATCGGCAACTGGCAGGAGCCATATGGTTGTCTCTTTATTGTATGCAATGCAATTGCGTTGTAATGCTTTACTTTATCACTAAGTGGTAGCGATAGTCGTGGAAGAATAAGATTGGCGAGACGACAACGATGCTACGATGGTGATCAAGGTGTCACGCCGGTGACGATGGTGATCATGACGGTGCTTCGGAGATGGAGATCACAAGCACAAGATGATGATGGCCATATCATATCACTTATATTTATTGCATGTGATGTTTATCCTTTATGCATCTTATTCTGCTTTGATTGACGGTAGCATTATAAGATGATCTCTCACTAAATTTCAAGATAAAAGTGTTCTCCCTGAGTATGCACCGTTGCCAAAGTTTGTCGTGCCCAGACACCACGTGATGATCGGGTGTGATAAGCTCTATGTCCATCTACAACGGGTGCAAGCCAGTTTTGCACACGCAGAATACTCAGGTTAAACTTGACGAGCCTAGCATATGCAGATATGGCCTCGGAACACTGAGACCGAAAGGTCGAGCATGAATCATATAGTAGATATGATCAACATATTGATGTTCACCATTGAAAGCTACTCCATTTCACGTGATGATCGGTTATGGTTTAGTTGATTTGGATCACGTGATTGTTGGAAATATGCCCTAGAGGCAATAATAAATTGATTATTATTATATTTCCTTGTTCATGATAATCGTTTATTATCCATGCTAGAATTGTATTGATAGGAAACTCAGATACATGTGTGGATACATAGACAACACCATGTCCCTAGTAAGCCTCTAGTTGACTAGCTCGTTGATCAATAGATGGTTACGGTTTCCTGACCATAGACATTGGATGTCGTTGATAACGGGATCACATCATTAGGAGAATGATGTGATGGACAAGACCCAATCCTAAGCCTAGCACAAGATCGTGTAGTTCGTATGCTAAAGCTTTTCTAATGTCAAGTATCATTTCCTTAGACCTTGAGATTGTGCAACTCCCGGATACCGTAGGAGTGCTTTGGGTGTGCCAAACGTCACAACGTAACTGGGTGACTATAAAGGTGCACTACGGGTATCTCCGAAAGTGTCTGTTGGGTTGGCACGAATCGAGACTGGGATTTGTCACTCCGTGTAAACGGAGAGGTATCTCTGGGCCCACTCGGTAGGACATCATCATATTGTGCACAATGTGATCAAGGAGTTGATCATGGGATGATGTGTTACGGAACGAGTAAAGAGACTTGCCGATAACGAGATTGAACAAGGTATCGGGATACCGACGATCGAATCTCGGGCAAGTATCGTACCGCTAGACAAAGGGAATTGTATATGGGATTGATTAAGTCCTTGACATCGTGGTTCATCCGATGAGGTCATCGTGGAACATGTGGGAACCAACATGGGTATCCAGATCCCGCTGTTGGTTATTGACCGGAGAGTCATCTCGGTCATGTCTGCGTGTCTCCCGAACCCGTAGGGTCTACACACTTAAGGTTCGGTGACGCTAGGGTTATAGAGATATTAGTATGCGGTAATCCGAAAGTTGTTCGGAGTCCCGGATGAGATCCCGGACGTCACTAGGTGTTCCGGAATGGTCCGGAGGTAAAGAATTATATATTGGAAGTGCTATTTCGGCCATCGGGACAAGTTTCGGGGTCACCGGTATTGTACCGGGACCACCGGAAGGGTCCCGGGGGTCCACCGGGTGGGGCCACCTGCCCCAGGGGGCCACATGGGCTGTAGGGGGTGCGCCTTGGCCTACATGGGCCAAGGGCACCAGCCCCTAGAGGCCCATGCGCCAAAGGGACAAGAGGAGGGGAGAGTCCTAAAGGGGGAAGGCACCTCCGAGGTGCCTTGGGGAGGATGGACTCCTCCCCCCCTTGGCCGCACCCTTCCTTGGAGGAAGGGGCAAGGCTGCACCCTCCCCCTCTCCCTTGGCCCCATATATAGTGGGGGGAAGGGAGGGCAACCATACCTAAGCCCTGGCGCCTCCCTCTCCCTCCCATGGCACATCTCCCTCCTCCCGCAGCGCTTGGCGAAGCCCTGTTGGAATCCCGCTACTTCCACCACCACGCCGTCGTGCTGCTGGATCTCCATCAACCTCTCCTCCCCCCTTGCTGGATCAAGAAGGAGGAGACGTCGCTGCTCCATACGTGTGTTGAACGCGGAGGTGCCGTCCGTTCGGCGCTAGGATCATCGGTGATTTGGATCACGATGAGTACGACTCCATCAACCCCGTTCCCTTGAACGCTTCCGCGTGCGATCTACAAGGGTATGTAGATCCACTCCTCCCTCATTGCTAGATGACTCCATAGATTGATCTTGGTGATGCATAGAAAATTTTGAATTTATGCTACGTTCCCCAACAGTGGCATCATGAGCTAGGTTTATGCGTAGTTTCTATGCACGAGTAGAACACAAAGTAGTTGTGGGCGTTGATTTTGTTCAATATGCTTACCGTTACTAGTCCAATCTTGATTCGGTGGCATTGTGGGATGAAGCGGCCCGGACCGACCTTACACGTACTCTTACGTGAGACGGGTTCCACCGACTAACATGCACTAGTTGCATAAGGTGGCTAGCGGGTGTCTGTCTCTCCCACTTTAGTCGGATCGGATTCGATGAAAAGGGTCCTTATGAAGGGTAAATAGCAATTGGCATATCACGTTGTGGTCTTTGCGTAGGTAAGAAACGTTCTTGCTAGAAACCCATAGCAGCCACGTAAAACATGCAAACAACAATTAGAGGACGTCTAACTTGTTTTTGCAGGGTATGCTATGTGATGTGATATGGCCAAAAGGATGTGATGAATGATATATGTGATGTATGAGATTGATCATGTTCTTGTAATAGGAATCACGACTTGCATGTCGATGAGTATGACAACCGGCAGGAGCCATAGGAGTTGTCTTAATTTATTTATGACCTGCGTGTCAACATAAACGTCATGTAATTACTTTACTTTATTGCTAACCATTAGCCATAGTAGTAGAAGTAATAGTTGGCGAGATAACTTCATGAAGACACAATGATGGAGATCATGATGATGGAGGTCATGGTGTCATGCCGGTGACAATGATGATCATGGCGCCCCGAAGATGGAGATCAAAAGGAGCAAAATGATATTGGCCATATCATGTCACTATTTGATTGCATGTGATGTTTATCATGTTTTGCATCTTATTTGCTTAGAACGACGGTAGCATAAATAAGATGATCACTCGCAATAATTTCAAGAAAGTGTTCCCCCTAACTGTGCACCATTGCGACAGTTCGTTGTTTCGAAGCACCACGTGATGATCGGGTGTGATAGATTCTAACGTTCACATACAACGGGTGTAAGACAGATTTACACATGCAAAACACTTAGGGTTAACTTGACGAGCCTAGCATGTGCATAGACATGGCCTCGGAACACAGAAGACCAAAAGGTCGAGCATGAGTCGTATGGTAGATACGATCAACATGAAGATGTTCACCGACGTTGACTAGTCCGTCTCACGTGATGATCGGACACGGCCTAGTTGACTCGGATCATGTAATCACTTAGATGACTAGAGGGATGTCTATCTGAGTGGGAGTTCATAGGATGAACTTAAATATCCTGAACATAGTCAAAAGGTCTTCGCAAATTATGTCGTAGCTCGCGCTTCAGTTCTACTGTTTAGTTATGTTCCTAGAGAAAATTTAGTTGAAAGTTGATAGTAGCAATTATGCGGACTAGGTCCGTATACTGAGGATTGTCCTCATTGCTTCATAGAAGGCTTATGTCCTTAATGCACCGCTCAGTGTGTTGAACCTCGAACGTTGTCTGTGGATGTTGCGAACATCTTACATACACATTTTGATAACTACGTGATAGTTCAGTTAAACGGCTTAGAGTTGAGGCACCGAAGACGGTTTTGAAACGTCGCAAAACATATGAGATGTTTTGAGGGCTGAAATTGGGATTTCAGGCTCGTGCCCACGTCAAGAGGTATAAGACCTCCGACGATTTTCTTAGCCTGCAAACTAAGGGAGAAAAGCTCAATTGTTGTGCTTGTGCTCAGATTGTCTGAGTACAACAATCGCTTGAATCGAGTGGGAGTTGATCTTCTAGATGAAATAGTGATGGTTCTCCGAAGTCATTACCACCAAGCTGCTAGAGCTTCGTGATGAACTATGATATATCAGGGACATATATGATGATCCTTGAGATATTCGCGATGTTTGACACCACAAAAGTAGAGATCAAGAAGGAGCATCAATTGTTGATGGTTGGTGAAACCACTAGTTTCAAGAAGGGCAAGGGCACGAAGGGATACTTCATGAAACGGCAATTCAGTTGCTACTCTAGTGAAGAAACCCAAGGTTGAACCCAAACCCGAGACTAAGTGCTTCTGTAATAAGGGGAACAGCCACTGGAGTAGAATTACCCTAGATACTTGGTAGATGAGAAGACTGTCGATAGAAGTATATTGGATATACATTATGTTAATGTGTAATTTACTAGTACTCCTAGTAGCACCAGGGTATTAGATACCGGTTCGGTTGCTAATTGTTAGTAGCTCGAAATAAAAGCTATGGAATAAACGGAGACTAGCTAAAGGTGAGATGACGATATGTGTTGGAAGTATTTCCAAGGTTGATCAAATATCGTACGCTCCCTCTACCATCGAGATTGGTGTTTGTGTTGAGCATAGACATGATTGGATTATGTCTATCGCAATACGGTTATTCATTTAAAGAGAATAATGGTTACTCTGTTTATTTGAATAATACCTTCAATGGTCTTACACCTGAAATGAATGGTTTGTTAAATCTCGATCGTAGTGATACACATGTTCATGCCAAAAGATAGTAATGATAGTACCACCTACTTGTGGCACTGCCACGTAAGTCATATCGGTATAAAACGCATGAAGAAGCTCCATGTTGATGGATCTTTGGACTCACTCATTTTTGAAAGGTTTGAGACATGCGAACCATGTCTATTGGTGTATATGCATGAAGAAACTCCATGCAAATGGATCGTTTGGACTCACTTGATTTTGAATCACTTGAGACATGCAAATCATACCACATGGGCAAGATGACTGAAAGCCTCGTTTTCAGTAAAATGGAACTAGAAAGCAACTTGTTGGAAGTAATACATTTTGATGTGTGCAATCCAATGAGTGCTGAGGCGTGTAGTGGATATCGTTATGTTCTTACTTCACAGATGATTTGAGTAGATATTGAGTATATTTACTTGATGAATCACGAGTCTGAATTATTGAAAGGTTCAAGTAATTTCAGGGTGAAGTTGAAAGATCATCATGACAAGAGGATAAAATGTCTATGATATGATCGTAGAGATGAATATCTGAATTACGAGTTTGGCACAGAATTAAGACATTGTGGAAGTTGTTTCACAACTAATACAGCCTGGAACACCATAGTGTGATGGTGTGTCCGAACATCATAACTGCACCCTATTGGATATGATGCATACCATGATGTCTCTTATCGAATTACCACGATAGTTTATGGGTTAGGCATTAAAGACAACCACATTCACTTTAAATAGGGCACCACGTAATTCCGATGAGATGACACCGTATGAACTATGGTTTAGAGAAACCTAAGCTGTCATTTCTTAAAAGTTTGGGGCTGCGACGCTTATGTGAAAAAGTTTCAGGCTGATAAGCTCGAACCCAAAGCGGATAAATGCATCTTCATAGGACACCCAAAACAGTTGGGTATACCTCCTGTCTCAGATCCAAAAGCAATAAGGGATTGTTTCTAGAATCGGGTCCTTTCTCGAGGAAAAGTTTCTCTCGAAAGAATTGAGTGGGAGGATGATGGAGACTTGATGAGGTTATTGAACCGTCTCTTCAACTAGTGTGTGGCAGGGCACAGGAAGTTGTTCCTGTGGCACCTACACCAATTGAAGTGGAAGCTTATGATAGTGATCATGAAACTTCAGATCAAGTCACTACCAAACCTCGTAGGATGACAAGGATGCGTACTACTTCAGAGTGGTACGTAATCCTGTCTTGGAAGTCATGTTGCTAGACAACAATGAACCTACGAGCTATGGAGAAGCGATGGTGGGCCCAGATTCCGATAAATGGCTCGAGGCCATAAAATCCGAGAAAGGATCCATGTATGAAAACAATGTGTAGACTTTGGAAGAACTACTTGATGGTCGTAAGGCTGTTAGGTACATATGGATTTTAAAAGGAAGACGGACAATGATGGTAAGTATCACCATTAAGAAAGCTCGACTTGTCATTAAGATGTTTCCGACAAGTTCAAGGAGTTGACTACGATGAGACTTTCTCACTCGTAGCGATGCTAAGAGTCTGTTGGAATTATATTAGCGATTACTGCATTATTTATGAAATCTTGCAGATAGGATGTGAAAACATTGTTTCCTCGACGATTTTCTTGAGGAAAGGTTGTATGTGATACAACCGGAAGGTTTTGTCAATCCTGAAAGATGCTAATAAGTATGCAAAGCTCTAGAAATCCTTCTAAGGGCTGGAGTAAGCATCTCGGAGTTGGAATGTACGCTTTGATGAGATGATCAAAGGTTTTGGGTTTATACAAAGTTTATGAGAAACTTGTATTTCCAAAGAAGTGAGTGGGAGCACTATAGAATTTCTGATGAATATATGTTGTTGACATATTGTTGATTAGAAATGACGTAGAATTTCTGGAAAGCATATAGGGTTATTTGGAAAGTGTTTTTCAATGGAAAGCCTGGATTAAGCTACTTGAACATTGAGCATCAAGATCTATAAGGATAGATCAAAACGCTTAATGGTACTTTCAAATGAGCACATACCTTGACATGATCTTGAAGGTGTTCAAGATGGATCAGTCAAAGAAGGAGTTCTTGCCTGAGTTGTAAGGTATGAAGTTAAGACTTAAAGCTCGACCACGGCAGAATAGAGAGAAAGGACGAAGGTCGTCCCCTATGCTTAAGACATAGGCTCTACAGTATGCTATGTTGTGTACCGCACCTGAAATGTGCCTTGCCATGAGTTAGTCAAGGGGTACAAGAGTGATATAAGAATGGATCACAGGACAGCGGTCAAAGTTATCCTTAGTAACTAGTGGACTAAGGAATTTTCTCGATTATGGAGGTGGTAAAAGAGTTCGTCGTAAAGGGTTACGCCGATGCAAACTTTGACACTAATCCAAATTATTCTGAGTAGTAAACTGGATTCGTATAGTAGAACAGTTATTTGGAATAGCTCCAAATAAAACGTGGTAGCTACATCTAGGAGATGACATAGAGATTTGTAAAGCACACATGGATCTGAAAGGTTCAGACCCGTTGACTAAAACCTCTCTCACAAGCAACATGATCAAACCCAGAACTCATTGAGTGTTAATCAGATAGTGATGTGAACTAGATTATTGACTCTAGTAAACTCTTTGGATGTTGGTCACATGGCGATGTGACCTGTGAGTGTTAATCACATGGCGATGTGAACTAGATTATTGACTCTAGTGCAAGTGGGAGACTGTTGGAAATATGCCCTAGAGGCAATAATAAATTGATTATTATTATATTTCCTTGTTCATGATAATCGTTTATTATCCATGCTAGAATTGTATTGATAGGAAACTCAGATACATGTGTGGATACATAGACAACACCATGTCCCTAGTAAGCCTCTAGTTGACTAGCTCGTTGATCAATAGATGGTTACGGTTTCCTGACCATGGACATTGGATGTCATTGATAGCGGGATCACATCATTAGGAGAATGATGTGATGGACAAGACCCAATCCTAAGCCTAGCACAAGATCGTGTAGTTCGTATGCTAAAGCTTTTCTAATGTCAACTATCATTTCCTTAGACCATGAGATTGTGCAACTCCCGGATATCGTAGGAGTGCTTTGGGTGTGCCAAACGTCACAACGTAACTGGGTGACTATAAAGGTGCACTACGGGTATCTCCGAAAGTGTCTGTTGGGTTGGCACGAATCGAGACTGGGATTTGTCACTCCGTGTAAACGGAGAGGTATCTCTGGGCCCACTCGGTAGGACATCATCATATTGTGCACAATGTGATCAAGGAGTTGATCACGGGATGATGTGTTACGGAACGAGTAAAGAGACTTGCCGGTAACGATATTGAACAAGGTATCGGGATACCGACGATCGAATCTCGGGCAAGTATCGTACCGCCAGACAAAGGGAATTGTATACGGGATTGATTAAGTCCTTGACATCGTGGTTCATCCGATGAGATCATCATGGAACATGTGGGAACCAACATGGGTATCCAGATCCCGCTGTTGGTTATTGACCGGAGAGTCATCTCGGTCATGTCTGCGTGTCTCCCGAACCCGTAGGGTCTGCACACTTAAGGTTCGGTGATGCTAGGGTTATAGAGATATTAGTATGCGGTAACCCGAAAGTTGTTCGGAGTCCCAGATGAGATCCCAGACGTCACGAGGAGTTCCGGAATGGTTCGGAGGTAAAGAATTATATATTGGAAGTGCTATTTCGGCCAGCGGGACAAGTTTCGGGCTCATCGGTAATGTACCGGGACCACCGGAAGGGTCCCGGGGGTCCACCGGGTGGGGCCACCTGCCCCGGGGGGCCACATGGGCTGTAGGGGGTGCGCCTTGGCCTACATGGTCCAAGGGCACCAGCCCCTAGAGGCCCATGCGCCAAAGGGACAAGAGGAGGGGAGAGTCCTAAAGGGGGAAGGCACCTCCGAGGTGCCTTGGGGAGGATGGGCTCCTCCCCCCCTTGGCCGCACCCTTCCTTGGAGGAAGGGGCAAGGCTGCGCCCTCCCCCTCTCCCTTGGCCCTATATATAGTGGGGGGAAGGGAGGGCAACCATACCTAAGCCCTGGCGCCTCCCTCTCCCTCCCATGACACATCTCCCTCCTCCCGCAGCGCTTGGCGAAGCCCTGTTGGAATCCCGCTACTTCCACCACCACGCCGTCGTGCTGCTGGATCTCCATCAACCTCTCCTCCCCCTTGCTGGATCAAGAAGGAGGAGATGTCGCTGCTCCGTACGTGTGTTGAACGCGGAGGTGCCGTCCGTTCGGCGCTAGGATCATCGGTGATTTGGATCACGACGAGTACGACTCCGTCAACCCCGTTCCCTTGAACGCTTCCGCATGCGATCTACAAGGGTATGTAGATCCACTCCTCCCTCGTTGCTAGATGACTCCATAGATTGATCTTGGTGATGCGTAGAAAATTTTGAATTTATGCTACGTTCCCCAATAGTGGTCACTTAGAAGATTAGAGGGATGTCTTTTTAAGTGGGAGTTCTTAAGTAATATGATTAATTGAACTTAAATTTATCATGAACTTAGTCCAGGTAGTATTAGCATATCTATGTTGTAGATCAATTGCTCACGTTTAGCTCCCCTGTTTTATTTTTGATATGTTCCTAGAGAAAACTAAGTTGAAAGATGTTAGTAGAAATGATGCGGATTGGATCCGTGATCTGAGGTTTATCCTCATTGCTGCACAGAACAATTATGTCCTTAATGCACCGCTAGGTGACAAACCTATTGCAGGAGCAGATGCAGACGTCATGAACGTTTGGCTAGCTCAATATGATGACTACTTGATAGTTTAGTGCACCATGATTAACAGCTTAGAATCGGGACTTCAAAGACGTTTTGAACGTCATGGATCATATGGATGTTCCAGGAGTCGAAGTTAATATTTCAAGCAAATACCCGAGTTGAGAGATATGAAGTATCCAACAAGTTCTATAGCTAAAAGATGGAGGAGAATAGCTCAAGCAATGAGCATGTGTTCAGATTGTCTGGGTACTACAATCGCTTGAATCAAGTGGGAGTTAATCTTCTAGATAAAATAGTGATTGACAGAATTCTCTAGTCACCATCACCAAGTTAGTAGAGCTTCATGATGAACTATAGTATGCAAGGGATGATGAAAATGATTCCCGAGCTTTTCATGATGATGAAATCGATAAAGGTAGAAATCAAGAAAGAGCGTCAAGTGAAGAATGGCAAGACCACTAGTTTCAAGAAAAGGGCAAAGGGAAAGAAAGGGAACTTCAAGAAGAATGGCAAGCAAGTTGCTTCTCAAGTGAAGAAACTCAAGTCTGGACCTAAGCCTGAGACTAAGTGCTTCTACTTCAAAGGGACTGGTCACTAGAAGCGGAACTACCCCAAGTATTTGGTGGATAAGAAGGATGGCAAAGTGAACAAAGCTATATTTGATATACATGTTATTGATGTGTACTTTACTAGTGTTTATAGCAACCCCTCGGTATTTGATATTGGTTCAGTTGCTAAGAGTAGTAACTCGAAACGGGAGTTGCAAAATAAACAGAGACTAGTTAAGGGTGAAGCGACGATGTGTGTTGGAAGTGGTTCCAAGATTGATATGATCATCATTGCACACTCACTATACTTTCGGGATTAGTGTTGAACCTAAATAAATGTTATTTGGTGTTTGCGTTGAGCATAAATATGATTGGATCATGTTTATTGCAATACGGTTATTCATGTAAGTTAGAGAATAATTATTGTTCTATTTACATGAATAAAACCTTCTATGGTCATACACCCAATGAAAATGGTTTGTTGGATCTCGATCGTGGTGATACACATTTTCATAATATTGAAGCCAAAAAGATGCAAAGTTAATAATGATAGTGCAACTTATTTGTGGCACTGCCGTTTAGGTCATATTGGTGTAAAGCGCATGAAGAAAATCCATGCTGATGGGCTTTTGGAAACACTTGATTATGAATCAGTTGATGCTTGTGAACCATGCCCCATGGGCAAGATGACTAAGACTCCGTTCTCCGGAACAATGGAGCGAGCAACAGATTTGTTGGAAATCATACATACTGATGTACGTGGTCCGATGAATATTGAGGCTCGCGGCAGGTATCATTATTTTCTGATCTTCACAGATGATTTGAGCAGATATGAGTATATCTACTTGATGAAACACAAGTCTGAAATATTTGAAAAGTTCAAAGAATTTCAGAGTGAAGTGGAAAATCATCGTAACAAGAAAATAAAGTTTCTACGATCTGATCGCAGAGACGAATATTTGAGTTACGAGTTTGTCCTTCAATTAAAACAATGTGGAATAGTTTCACAAACTCATGCCACCTGGAACACCACAGCGTAATGGTGTCCGAAAGTCATAACCTTACTTTATTTGATATAGTGCAATCTATGATGTCTCTTACCGATTTACCACTATCATTTTGGGATTATGCATTAGCGACAGCTGCATTCACATTAAAAAGGGCAGCATCTAAATCCGTTGAGACGACACCGAATGAACTATGGTTTAGCAAGAAACCTAAGCTGTCGTTTCTTAAAGTTTGGGGTTGCAATGCTTATGTGAAAAAGTTTCATCTTGATAAGCTCAAACCCAAGTCGGAGAAGTGCATCTTCATAGGATACCCAAAAGTAACTGTTGGGTACACCATCTATCACAGATCCGAAGGCAAGATATTTGTTGCTGAGAATGGATCCTTTCTAGAGAAGGAGTTTCTCTCGAAAGAAGTGAGTGGGAGGAAAGTAAAACTTGATGAGGTAACTGTACCTGCTCCCTTATTGGAAAGTAGTGCATCACAGAAACCGGTTTCTGTGACACCTACACCAATTAGTGAGGAAGCTAATGATAATGATCATGAAACTTCAGATCGAGATACTACCAAACCTCGTAGATCAACCAGAGTAAGATCCACACCAGAGTGGTACGGTAATCCTGTTCTGGAAGTCATGCTACTAGATCATGATGAACCTACGAACTATGAAGAAGCGATGGTGAGCTCAGATTCCGCAAAATGGCTAGAAGCCATGAAATCCGAGATGGGATCCATGTATGAGAACAAAGTGTGGACTTTGGTTGACTTGCCCGTTGATTGGTAAGCCATAGAAAATAAATGGATCTTCAAGAGGAAGACGGACGCTAATACTAGTGTTACTATCTACAAAGCTAGACTTGTCGAAAAAGGTTTTTGACAAAGTTCAAGGTGTTGACTATGATGAGATTTTCTCACTCGTATCTATGCTTAAGTATGTCCGAATCATGTTAGCAATTGCCGCATTTTATGAAATCTGGCAAATGGATAAACAAAACTGCATTCCTTAATGGATTTATTAAAGAAGCGTTGTATATGATGCAACCAGAAGGTTTTGTTAATCCTAAAGGTACTAACAAAATATGTAAGCTCCAGCGATCCATCCATGGACTGGTGCAAGCATCTCAGAGTTGGAATACATGCTTTGATAAGTTGATCAAAGCATATAGTTTTATACAGACTTGCGATGAAGCCTGTATTTACAAGAAAGTGAGTGGGAGCACTACAACATTTCTGATAAGTATATGTGAATGACATATTGTTGGTCGGAAATAATGTAGAATTATTCTGCAAAGCATAAAGGAGTGTTCTGAAAGGAGTTTTTCAAAGAAAGACCTCGGTGAAGCTACTTACATATTGAGCATCAAGATCTATAGAGATAGATCAAGACGCTTGATAATTTTTTCAATGAGTACATACCTTGACAAGATTTTGAAGTAGTTCAAAAAGGAACAGTCAAAGAAAGAGTTCTTTCCTGTGTTACAAGGTGTGAAATTGAGTAAGACTCAAAACCCGACCACGGCCGAAGATAGAGAGAGAATGAAAGTCATTCCATATGCCTCAGCCATAGGTTCTATAAAGTATGCCATGTTGTGTACCAGACCTATTGTATACCCTGCCTTGAGTTTGGCAAGGGAGTACAATAGTGATCTAGGAGTAGATCACTGGACATTGGTCAAAATTATCCTTAGTGGAATAAGGATATGTTTCTCGTTTATGGAGGTGACAAAAAGGTTCGTCGTAAAGGGTTACGTCGATGCAAATTTTGACACTGATCCAGATGACTCTAAATCTCAAGCTGGATACATATTGAAAGTGGGAGCAATTAGCTAGAGTAGCTCCGTGCAGATCATTGTTGACATAGAAATTTGCAAAATACATACGGATCTGAATATGGCAGACCCATTGACTAAACTCCTCTCACAAGCAAAACATGATCACACCTTAGTACTCTTTGGGTGTTAATCACATAGCAATGTGAACTAGATTATTGACTCTAGTAAACCCTTTGGGTGTTGTTCACATGACGATGTGAACTATGGGTGTTAATCACATGGTGATGTGAACTATTGATATTAAATCACATGGCGATGTGAACTAGATTATTGACTCTAGTGCAAGTGGGAGACTGAAGGAAATATGCCCTACAGGCAATAATAAAGTTATTATTTATTTCCTTATATCATGATAAATGTTTATTATTCATGCTAGAATTGTATTAACCAGAAACATGATACATGTGTGAATACATAGACAAACAGAGTGTCACTAGTATGCCTCTACTTGACTAGCTCGTTGATCAAAGATGGTTATGTTTCCTAGCCATAGACAAAGAGTTGTCATTTGATTAATGGGATCACATCATTAGGAGAATGATGTGATTGACTTGACCCATTCCATTAGCTTAGCACTCGATCGTTTACTATGTTGCTATTGCTTTCTTCATGACTTATACATGTTCCTATGACTATGAGATTATGCAACTCCCGTTTACCGGAGGAACACTTTGTGTGCTACCAAACGTCACAACGTAACTGGGTGATTATAAAGGTGCTCTACAGGTGTCTCCGAAGGTACTTGTTGGGTTGGCTCATTTCTAGATTAGGATTTGTCACTCTGATTGTCGGAGAGGTATCTCTGGGCCCTCTTGGTAATGCACATCACTCAAGCCTTGCAAGCATTGCAACTAATAAGTTAGTTGTGGGATGATGTATTATGGAACGAGTAAAGAGACTTGCCGGTAAAGAGATTGAACTAGGTATTAAGATACCGACGATCGAATCTCGGGCAAGTAACATACCGATGACAAAGGGAACAACGTATGTTGTTATGCGGTCTGACCGATAAAGATCTTCGTAGAATATGTGGGAGCCAATATGAGCATCCAGGTTCCGCTATTGGTTATTGACCGGAGACATGTCTTGGTCATGTCTACATAGTTCTTGAATCCGTAGGGTCCGCATGCTTAAAGTTTCGATGACAGTTATATTATGAGTTTATGAGTTTTGATGTACCGAAGGAGTTCGGAGTCCCGGATGAGATCGGGGACATAACGAGGAGTCTCGAAATGGTCGAGACGTAAAGATCGATATATTGGATGACTATATTCGGACATCAGAAAGGTTCCGAGTGATTCGGCTATTTTTCGGAGTACCAGAGAGTTACGGGAATACGTATTGGGCCTTATTGGGCCATACGGGAAAGAAGGAAAAGGGCCTCAAGGGTGGCCGCACCCCTCCCCTTGGTCTGGTCCGAATTGGACTAGGGAAGGGGGGCGCCCCCTTCCTTCCTTCTCCTTTTCCCTTCCTCTTTTCCTATTCCATATGGGAGGTGGAATCCTACTAGGACTAGGAAGTCCTAGTAGGACTCCACACTTGGCGCGCCCCCTCCTAGGGACGGCCTCCTCCTCCCTTGCTCCTTTATATACGGGGGCAGGGGGCACCCCATGACACACAAGTTGATCTTCGTGATCATTCTCTTAGCCGTGTACGGTGCCCCCCTCCACCATAATCCTCGATAATATTGTAGCGGTGCTTAGGCGAAGCCCTGCGACGGTAGAACATCAAGATCGTCACCACGCCGTCGTGCTGATGGAACTCTTCCCCGACACTTTGCTGGATCGGAGTCCGGGGATCGTCATCGAGCTGAATGTGTGCTAGAACTCGGAGGTGTCGTAGTTTCGGTGCTTGATCGGTCGGGCCGTGAAGACGTACGACTACATCAACCGCATTGTGCTAACGCTTCCACTTCCGGTCTACGAGGGTACGTAGACAACACTCTCCCCTCTTGTTGCTATGCATCACCATGATCTTGCGTGTGCGTAGGAATTTTTTTGAAATTACTACGTTCCCCAACATTTCAGACGTAAAAAAAAGCAACAACAATCGTGCCAGAGGACTGTAAAGCTCTTGTCTTTGATAAACAAATTACAAAGGTACTTATTATTACACTTTATTCGAACGAGTACTTAAGTATAAAAGGGGCGGAGTAGCTCCGCATTCCAAGCTCGTGGCTCGTCTTTCTGATGCTCGACACTGTAAAGATGGTATGCTCCATTGTGGAGAACTCCGGTGATGATGAAGGGGCCTTCCCAAGCTGGGGCGAGCTTGTGTGGCTTCTGTTGATCCACTCGAAGAACCAAGTCTCCCTCTTGAAAGGCTAGAACCCTCACATTTCTGGCGTGGAATCGACGCAAGTCTTGCTGATAAATGATCGACCGGATCAAGGCCATCTCTCTTTCCTCCTCTAAGAGATCGACTGCATCTTGCCGGGCCTGTTCTGCTTCTTCTTCAGAGAAGAGCTCGACTCGGGTGCGTTGTGGAGCTGGTCACTTGGTAGAACAGCTTCGGCTCCATAGGCCAAAAACAAAGGAGTTCGTCCAGTCGACCGATTAGGAGTTGTCCTCAAACCCCAAAGAACTGATGGAAGTTCATCGACCCAAGCGCCTGCTGCATGTTTGAGATCACGCATCAGTCAGGGTTTCAGTCCTTTGAGAATTAGGCCATTTGCTCTTTCTGATTGTCCATTCGACTGCGGGTGAGCGACCGAAGCATAGTCGACTCGTGTGCCTTGAGAAGCGCAGAAAGCTCTAAACTCATCAGAATCGAAGTTCGACCCATTGTCAGTGATGATGTTGTGTGGAACTCCATATCTGAATGTCAATTCCCTGATAAAACTGACAGCGGTGCTGGCTTCGAGATTTTTGATAGGTTTAGCTTCAATCCATTTGGTAAAATTGTCGACTGCTACTAGCACATGAGTGAAGCCGCTCCTACCAGTTCTCAGTGGTCCAACCATATCTAATCCCCAAACAGCAAAGGGCCGGACGAGGGGAATGGTCTTCAGGGCTGATGCTGGCTTGTGAGACATGTCAGAGTAAAACTGGCAGCCTTCACATCTGTCGACTATATCTTTCACTATTTCATTTGCTCGTGACCAATAGAATCCGGCTCGGTATGCTTTAGCCACGATGGCCCGAGAGGACACATGGTGACCACAGGTCCCCGAGTGGATGTCGTTGAGGATCATTCGACCTTCTTCTGGCGTTATGAATTTCTGACTGGCTCCAGTCACGCTTTCCCTGAACAGTTGTTCTCTTATCACAGTAAAGGCCTTGGATCGACGGACGATCTGTCGAGCCTCTTCTTCGTCCTCTGGGAGTTCCTTCCTAAGGATGTACGCAATGTATGGCACTGTCCAGTCGGGAGTAATGACCAGGACCTCCATGATTAGATCGACCATGGCTGGGACCTCGACTTCAGTCGGATCTGTGGCGCTCTTAGGCTGCGGGGGCTCTTCCTTAAAAGGATCATCCTGAACTGTTGGTGTGTGAATATGTTCCAAAAACACATTGCTGGGAATGGCTTCTCTCTTGGAACCTATCTTTGCCAAACCATCGGCTGCTTGATTTTTCAGACGGGGTATATGATGGAGCTCTAACCCCTCAAACCTCTTTTCCAACTTCCTCACCGCATTGCAGTAACCAGTCATAGATGGGCTTCTAACGTCCCATTCTTTCATCACTTGATTGACCACCAAATCTGAGTCGCCGTAAACCATGAGGCGACGGACACCGAGTGAAATGGCCATACGTAATCCATACATGAGTGCTTCATATTCTACTTCGTTATTGGAGGAATAAAAGTGAATCTGGAGGACGTATCTGAGCTTGTCTCCTCGGGGGGATACCAGTACCACCCCAGCACCGGAACCATTCAGCATCTTGGAACCATCAAAGAACATGGTCCAGTGCTCCGAGTGAACTTGAGTCGGTAGTTGTTGTTCAATCCACTCGGCGAGGAAATCAGCTATTGCCTGGGACATAATAGCTTTCTTTGCCTCAAACTTGATATCTAAGGGAAGAAGTTCAATCGCCCGTTTTGCCACTCGACCAATTGCATCTCTATTGTTCAGAATCTCTAATAATGGGGCGTCGTTGATGATTGTAATGGAGTGATCAGAGAAGTAATGTGCAACCTTCTTCGTGGTCATATAAATCCCATAAACAAGCTTATGATAATGTGGATATCTTTGCTTCGATGGAGTCAAAACTTCAGAGACATAGTATATTGGGCGCTGAACTTTGTAAGCTTTTCCTTCTTCTTCCTGCTCGACCGTAAGTACTGTACTGACGACTTGTCCAGTGGCTGCAATGTAAAGCAGTAAAGGCTCTTTGCTAATTGGAGCAGCAAGCACCGGCTGGGTGGAAAGTAGGGCTTTAAGCTCTGCGAATGCTGCATCAGCTTCAGGAGTCCACTCGAACTTATCTGACTTCTTCATCAGTCGGTAAAAGGGGCAGTGCCTTTTCACCGAGGCAAGAAATGAATCGACTTAGGGCGGCCAAGCAACCAGTAAGCTTATGGACCACTTCAAATAATTGGGTGTCATCGGAGCGACCAGGTTCACTTCTCTGTTGATGACTTTCAATCGACTCTTACTCTCAACATCAGCGAAAATCATCAGAGTGGAATTCACGTGGGGATAACCATCATCATCCTCTTTCTCATCCTCAACCTTGTCTGCTTCTATCTCCTTTTCCTTGGGCTGTTTCTCTCGGAATTGCTGGATTAGGAGTCGACACTGTCGAGTGGTATGCTTTGGGTAAATGAAATTACCCTCTTCATCTTTTTTGGTGTGAATGTGGCATGGTAAATCCAGCACATCATTTCCATCTTGATCTTTTACTTTCTTGGGGTTCCACGACCCTTTGGGCTTCCCCTTGAACTTTCCTTGAGTCACGGCTAAGGCTTCACCAGGAGCCACCTCTTCACCGATTGCCTTACTCTTCTGTACGGCGGACCGTCGAAGATGTTCTTTGACTGGTTTCACTTTTGGGTCGACTCGCAAACGATGCTCAGCCAGTCCCCTAGGAACACCTAGCATGTCTGAAGGTTTCCATGCAAAGATGTCCTAGTTCTCACAGAGGAACTGGATGAGCGCTTCTTCCTATTTGGAGTCAAGAGTTGTTGAAATGTGAGTCAGAGCAGCATTGGGATCCGTCGGGTGAATGTGAATCGACTTTGTTTCGCTAGACGACTGGAATGCTGAATCTGTGGCAGGCTTCTTCGCTCGCAACAAATCACTCGGATCTGCATTTTTTTGATATTCTCGCAATTCTACTACGGCCATCTGAGCATCGGCGATCTGTGAGCCCTTCTGGAAGCACTTTTCCGCCTTTTTCCGACTACCAATGATAGTGATCACCCCTTTGGGACCAGGCATCTTCAATTTGAGGTACACGTAACATGGTCGAGCCATAAAACGTGCATAAGCTGGCCTGCCCAGAATAGCATGATAGGCACTCTGGAAATCCACAACTTCAAATGTCAACTTTTCTTTGCGGTAATTCTTGGAATCGCCGAAAACCACGTCGAGAGCAATCTGGCCGAGTGATGCAGCCTTCTTGCCGGGAATGACCCCATGGAAACTCATATTGCTTTCACTGAGTTTGGACATCGTAATGCCCATTCCTTTCAACGTCTCTGCATACAGTATATTCAGGCCACTGCCACCATCCATCAGAACCTTAGTCAGTCAGGTACCTTCGACTACTGGGTCGACCACCAATGCTTGCCTTCCAGGGGTGGCTATGTGCGCTGGGTGATCGGACTGGTCGAATGTAATGGCAGTCTGGGACCACTTCAAATAACTGGGTGTCATCGGAGCGACCATGTTCACTTCTCTGTTGATGATTTTCAATCGACTCTTACTCTCAACATCAGCGAAAATCATCATAGTGGAATTCACGTGGGGATAACCATCATCATCCTCTTCCTCGTCCTCAACCTTGTCTGCTTATTTATCCTTTTCCTTGGGTTGTTTCTCTCGGAATTGCTGGATTAGGAGTCGACACTGTCGAGTGGTATGCTTCGGGTAAATGAAATTACCCTCTTCATCTTTTTTGGTGTGAATGTGGCATGGTAAATCCAGCACATCATTTCCATCTTGATCTTTTACTTTCTTGGGGTTCCACGGCTCTTTGGGCTTCCCCTTGAACTTTCCTTGAGTCACGGCTAAGGCTTCACCAGGACGATTGAAGGGAACACCGGTTCAATCGACGGTGCAGGGCGCTCACTCGACAATGGTACAACGAAAGTTACAAAGGCCCCGCCTGCGTCTTTAGATTGTCGGGCGGTTGGTGTGGTCGTCGGTCTTCTTCTTCACCGTTGGCGTACTTGGTGGCAATTTCCATCATCCGAGTCAGAGTCATATCTCCTGTCCGACCGAATTTCAGATTCAACTCCCGATATTTGACGCCTTCTTTAAAGGCACAAATTGCCTGATGATCAGACACATTCTCCACCGTGTGGTGCAATGTGATCCATCTCTGGATATAATCTCTCAAAGTTTCATTCGGTTTCTGAATGCAACACTGTAATTCTGTCAACCCTGCTGGCCGCTTGCAAGTACCTTCAAATGTCCTATCAAATACTCGAGCAAGATCTTCCCAAGTATAAATACTACTAGGTGCTAACTGATTCAGCCATGCTCTGGCCGAGCCCTCCAGCATCAGAGGAAGGTGTTTCATGGCCACTTCATCGTTGCCGCCACCAATCTGAATAGCCACTCGGTAGTCTTCAAGCCAAGTGTCAGGCTTGGACTAACCAGTGAACTTACTAACTCCAGTCGCCAACCTAAAGTTGGGGGGAATCACTGCAGCCCTGATGGCTCTGCTGAAGCACTCCGGACCTGAGACATGCACTCTGCTGCTGGTTGGTAGATCTCTGTCATTACCTTCTCGGTGAGCTCTGTTTCTGTTGACCAAGCCTTGAACTAGAATAGATCTCGCGTCAAAGCCCGGTTCCCTGGGGTCGACTAGAATCCTTCGCCCACCACTATGAGGGTGTCTGTCATCCTGTCGCCGAGGCATGTACGATCCACTCCTTGGGGGAAGCGTGGGCACTCGACGACGATCGTCGTGATCGAGTCGGTGATCATACTGCTCGCGGCTTCTGTACAGATCTCGTCGATCTCTGATACGTCTCCAACGTATCTATAATTTTTGATTGATCCATGCTATATTATCTACTGTTTTGGACTATATTTTCCACTTCTATATTATTTTTGGGACTAACCTATTAACCGGAGGCCCAGCCCAGAATTGTTGTTTTTTGCCTATTTCAGTGTTTCGGATAAATGGAATATCAAATGGAGTCCAAACGGAATAAAATCTTCGGGAACGTGATTTTCTCACCGAACGTGATCCAGGAGACTTGGACCCTGCTCCAAGGAACAAAAGAGGCGGTCACGAGGGTGGGGGCGCCCCCCTAGGGCGCGCCCACCTGCCTCGTGGGCCCCTCGTTGCTCCTCTGGCGTACTTCTTCCTCCTATATATACACACGTACCCCCAAACGATCAGAAGAGGAGCCAAAAACCAAATTCCACCGCCGCAACTTTCTGTATCCACGAGATCCCATCTTGGGGCCTGTTCCGGAGCTCCGCCGGAAGAGGGCCGTCATCACAGAGGGCTTCTACATCATCATAGCCCCTGCGATGAAGTGTGAGTAGTTTACCTCAGACCTTCGGGTCCATAGTTAGTAGCTAGATGGCTTCTTCTCTCTCTTTGAATCTCAATACAAAGTTCTCCCCCTCTCTTGTGGAGATCTATTCGATGTAATCCTCTTTTTGCGGTGTGTTTGTTGAGAACGATGAATTGTGGGTTTATGATCAAGTCTATCTATGAATAATATTTGAATCTTCTCTGAACTCTTTTATGTATGATTGGTTATCTTTGCAAGTCTCTTCGAATTATCCATTTGGTTCGGCCAACTAGATTGGTAGTTCTTGCCATGGGAGAAGTGCTTAGCTTTGGGTTCGATCTTGCGGTGTCCTTACCCAGTGACAGAAGGGGCAGCAAGGCACGTATTGTATCGTTGCCATCGAGGGTAACAAGATGGGGTTTATTTCATATTGCATGAATTTATCTCTCTACATCATGTCATCTTGCTTAAGGCGTTACTCTGTTTTTAACTTAATACTCTAGATGCATGCTGGATAGCGGTCGATGAGTGGAGTAATAGTAGTAGATGCAGAATCGTTTCGATCAACTTGTCACGGACGTGATGCCTATATACATGATCATGCCTAGATATTCTCATAACTATGCTCAATTCTATCAATTGCTCAACAGTAATTTGTTCACCCACCATAGAATACTTATGCTCTTGAGAGAAGCCACTAGTGAAACCTATGGCCCCCGGGTCTATTCTCATCATATCAATCTCCATCACTTTAATCTTGCTTTGCTTTTTTAATTTGATTTTACTTTTTACTTTGCATCTTTATACCAAAAATATTATATCTATCAGATCTCACTCTCATAAGTGACCGTGAAGGGATTGACAACCTCTAATCGCGTTGGTTGCGAGTAGCTATCGCTTTGTGCAGGTACGAGGGACTTGAGCGTGGCCTCCTACTGGATTGATACCTTGGTTCTCAAAAACTGAGGGAAATACTTACGCTACTTTGTTGCATCATCCCTTCCTCTTCGGGGAAAACCAACGCAAGCTCAAGACGTAGCAAGAAGGATTTCTGGCGCCGTTGCCGGGGAGTCTACGCAAAAAGTCAACATACCAATTTTCAAGTTTTGGGTGAATTCTTTTGATGGATCATGGAACAAGGAGTGGCAAGAGCCTAAGCTTGGGGATGCCCATGTCACCCCCAAGATAATCCGAGGACACCAAGAAGTCAAAGCTTGGGGATGCCCCGGAAGGCATCCCCTCTTTCGTACACTTCCATCGGTAATTTACTTGGAGCTATATTTTTATTCACCAACATGATATGTGTTTTGCTTGGAGCGTCTTGTATTATTTGTGTATTTGTGTCGTAGTATGCCACAGTCATCCTTGCTGTACACACCTTTTGAGAGAGCCATACATGAATTAAAACTTGATAGAATACTCTATGTGCTTCACTTATATCTTTTGAGCTAGATAGTTTTGCTCTATGTGCTTCACTTATATCTTTTGAGATAGATAATTTTACTCTATGTGCTTCACTTATATCTTTTGAGTGTTATAATTTTGCTCTATGTGCTTCACTTAGATCTTTTAGAGCACGGTGGTGGATTTGTTTTAAAGAAACTATTGATCTCTCATGCTTCACTTAAATTATTTTGAGAGTCTCTTAATAGCATGGTAATTTGCTCAATAATAATATGCTTGGCATTCAAGATTTGTGAAACTTTCTTTTGAGTGTGTTGAATACTAAGAAAATATTGAAGCATGATAATTGTTTTGAGATATGGAGGTGATAATATTAAAGTCATTCTAGTTGAGTAGTTGTGAATTTAAAGAATACTTGTGTTAAAGTTTGTGATTCCCGTAGCATGCACGTATGGTGAACCGTTATGTGACGAAGTCAGAGCATGATTTATTTATTGATTGTCTTCCTTATGAGTGGCGGTCGGGGACGAGCGATGGTCTTTTCCTACCAATCTATCCCCCTAGGAGCATGCGCGTAATACTTTGCTTTGATACCATCTAGTTCATCATGACACATTCATCATTATCATATTGCTTAGCATGATCATGTAGTTAACATAGTATTTGTGGCAAAGCCACCGTTCATAATTTCTTCATACTTGTCACTCTTGATTCATTGCATATCCCGGTACACCGCCGGAGGCATCCATATAGAGTCATACTTTGTTTTAGAATCGAGTTGTAAATAAATAAAAGTGTGATAATCATCATTCAATAGAGCATTGTCCCAAAAAAGGGAGAAAGGCCAAAGAAAAAAAGAAGGCCCAAAAAAAGAAAATAAATAAAAAGGGGCAATGCTACTATCCTTTTTCCACACTAATGCTTCAAAGTAGCACCATGATATAGTGAGTCTCATATATTGTGCTTCAAAGTAGCACCATGTTCTTCATATAGAGAGTCTCATATGTTGTCACTTTCATATATTAGTGGGAATTTTACATTATAGAACTTGGCTTGTATATTCCAATGAAGGGCTTCCTCAAAATTGCCCTAGGTCTTCGTGAGCAAGCAAGTTGGATGCACACCCACTAGTTTCTTTTGTTGAGCTTTCATACATTTATAGCTCTAGTGCATCCGTTGCATGGCAATCCCTACTCACTCACATTGATATCTATTGATGGGCATCTCCATAGCCCGTTGATACGCCTAGTTGATGTGAGACTATCTTCCCCTCCTTTTTGTCTTCTCCACAACCACCATTCTATTCCACCTATAGTGCTATATCCATGGCTCACGCTCATGTATTGCGTGAAGATTGAAAAAGTTTTGAAAAAGTTAGAGTATGAAACAATTGCTTGTCTTGTCATCGGGGTTGTGCATGATTTGAATACTTTGTGTGGTGAAGATGGAGCATAGCCAGACTATATGATTTTGTAGGGATAACTTCCTTTGGCCATGTTATTTTGAGAAGACATAATTGCTTTGTTAGTATGCTTGAAGTATTATTATTTTTTATGTCAATATAAAATTTTGTCTTGAATCTTTCTAATATGAATATTCATACCACAATTAAGAAGATTTTCATTGAAATTATGCCAAGTAGCACTCCGCATCAAAAATTCTCTTTTTATCATTTACCTACTCGAGGACGAGCAGGAATTAAGCTTGGGGATGCCTGATACGTCTCCAACGTATCTATAATTTTTGATTGCTCCATGCTATATTATCTACTGTTTTGGACTATATTAGGCTTTATTTTCCACTTTTATATTATTTTTGGGACTAACCTATTAACCGGAGGCCCAGCCTAGAATTGTTGTTTTTTGCCTATTTCAGTGTTTCGGATAAACGGAATATCAAACGGAGTCCAAACGGAATAAAATCTTTGGGAACGTGATTTTCTCACTGTCGGTGTCAAAACCGGCGGATCTCGGGTAGGGGGTCCAAACTGTGCGTCTAGGCCGGATGGTAACAGGAGGCAGGGACACGAAGTTTTACCCTGGTTCGGGCCCTCTCGATGGAGGTAAAACCCTATGTCCTGCTTGATTAATATTGATGATATGGGTAGTACAAGAGTAGATCTACCACGAGATCAGAGAGGCTAAACCCTAGAAGCTAGCCTATGGTATGATTGTTGTTGTCTATGTTGTCCTACGGACTAAAACCCTCCGGTTTATATAGACACCGGAGAGGGTTAGGGTTACACAAAGTCGGTTACAATGGTAGGAGATCTGCATATCCGTATCGCCAAGCTTGCCTTCCACGCCTAGGAAAGTCCCTTCCGGACACGGGACGAAGTCTTCAATCTTGTATCTTCATAGTCCAGGAGTCCGGCTGAAGGTATAGTCCGGCTATCCGAACACCCCCTAATCCAGGACTCCCTCAGTAGCCCCCGAACCAGGCTTCAATGACGATGAGTCTGGCGCGCAGATTGTCTTCGGCATTGCAAGGCGGGTTCTTCTCCAAATTCCGTGTACCTGTTGAATAAAGTCCGGCTTCTTGTAAATGTTGCGCTCCTCGGCTTCTACGCCCAATAATGGTCATCTCCCACATGTCAAACGAATATGAAAAGTCTGAGTGTTTTTACATTCACACCCCTAGCCGCATAAATGAGCTGCCCTATTTAAGGGGACGAGGATTTAGATCCAAACCACATCTTTCCCCCTTCACGAGTGTTCATCAGAGCGCATCCGACAAAGGTCCATTCCACCATGGCCAGCCATCGCAACTCCTCCTCTCGCCCTTCCTACCCTTAGCCTGGGTACTGGGAGAGATGCTCCGTCCCGCATAGCGAGCTAGTGAAGCTCCAGACCAAGGGATTTCTTCCCCCGGCCTACATGATCCCGGTCGGGGCCGGTCTTGCCATCTATAACGGCGGAAAGCAAGCGGAGAGTGCCCCCAATCCCTACAAAGGAGAGCGAGTATGCCTTGTCACTTATTTAATAAGGGGGCTCGGATTTCCAATCCATCCATTTCTCCGAGGGCTGCTGGAATTCTACGGCCTCCAGCTACACAATCTCACGCCTGCCTCCGTATTGCATATCGCAGGCTTCGTAGCCCTCTGCGAGCTGTATTTGGGCGTCGAGGCTCATTTCGGGCTATGGAAAAGGTTATTATGCCTTGTGCCCCGCTCTAAGGAGGGGTCAATGTATCAAGTGGGCGAAGCCGAAGTGTGGCGCATCGCCGGGACTGGATATCTGTCCGGAACCCCAAAGAAGGCGTCCGAAGACTGGCCCTCGGAATGGTTTTATATAGAAGACGTCCCGCTGCCGGATCCTGTCCGGATCGGCCTCCCTAAATTCGACAGTGCTCCCTTAAAGAAGCTCCTAAGCTGGCGTCCACAGAGCCCTCAGAGGGAAAGTGACAGGGACATCATTTACCTGATGGGCTGAATAAGATTGTTAGCCCATTCCGGACTAACCATGATTGGGGTTATGGCCGAATGCATCATGCGGGGGGTGCAGCTGCTTCAGTATAGAAGCCACCCCATGTGGGACTTCAACGGGGAGGACGATGCCACCCGCTATGGTCGTAAGGGGCCGGATTCAGCTGCCGCTCTACTAAAGATCTTGTCCACTTTGTATAAGGGAGAAGACGAGCAATTTCTCCGCGTCAACCCACAGGGCGGATTCTCTATGCACAATCCCCCAAGCTGGGTAAGTGGTCGCATTTACTTGCCCATCCGTTTTGTATTCCAATTGTTAAATATTCAGTCTAACGACTTCAACGCAGGAACTGCACCGGGCTGTTAAGGAAATAAGCAGCCCTCCTCCACAACCCAAGGACCTAGGACGGTCCCTTGACCGGGCCTCTCAAGAGGATCCGGACATATCTGTGGAGTGTTCCATCAATTGAGCAAGGACAACACCTTGGAGGCCATTACAGCAGATTACCCAGGGCTAATCCCAGCCTCCCAGGTAACTGAGATCGAAGTCCCAGTACCCCGAATAGGTGTCCATCCTCTCGTGTTTTCAGTTTCCTGACTACAACCGAGTTTTGCAGGGGAGGTTTTTGAGGCGGAAGGCCGAACCTGCGGCGACAAGCCAACGAGGGGCCGTAGGGCCCCGTGGGCAGAAAAGAAGTGCAGTCCAGACCGAGGTGTCGGCACAAAGGTATGGCGCGCCCCCTATCCCAGGTGTTACACCTTTGAGGCACATTGACACTCGTGCTCTCTTCAGGACAAAGAGACCTCGCCGGACTATATCCGGAGAGGCTGCCAATCGCGCCTCCACCAGCCAGGCTCCAAAGCCTGGTCCGGAGGCGGAGGCGAACGCAAGGCGCACGCCAGATGCTCCTCCAACGGAGGATATGGACGTGTTGTCTGCCACCAACTCTAAGGTGGAGAGTGCCATGAACCACAGGCGTCGCCGGACAATTCTACGCGACGCTTGTTTCTCCCAAGGGGCGTTAGATGCCTTCAATTCGGGAGATGCGTACCTCCGTGCCGCTCAAAATGGACTAGCCAGAGCCACGGAGCAATATGTAAAAGACATACGGGTAAGAAAATTTTGGTAATTATATATATACCAGGAGCCCCCGAGACTTGAAACAGTTAGAATAACTGATTTAAGGATCATTTGTTATGCAGGTTCTTATAGAAAAGAATTCCCTACTGTCCAAGGAGCTAGAAGAGTGCAAATGCCAACTTGAGGCCGCACTGGCCGCGGCAGGGGAGCCCAAGGAGACCCCCTCTGATAATGTACACTTCGAAAGATAAGTATTTTGCGAAGTACGACATTGGTGTGAATCTGACAAATGAAATTGCAGATGATGCCGGATTGAATCCGGAAAGGCAACACCTCCTATGCCAGCTAAAGGCTGGTGAGAAGGTGCTGACAAAGGTGAGGCGGGAGAAGAACGATCTCCAAGATGCCAACACCAAGCTAGGCATCGAGCTAAAAGATGTTCGTGCCCAGCTGTCAGACTCCGTTAAGGAGAATCAGCGGCTTCGACGCGACATATTTAGTAAGTGCTTGAACGAACCTTTGAAAGAAAGTTCGGCGGGGAAGTCGACTAACAGAGCAATGTCTGTAGGTGTGCTAACAGGTCGTCCTGCAGAGGAGATGCCCGGTTCTACGGGTGACCTTCTTCCCGAGCTCTCGCGACTGCTCGATCGAGTTTGGCAGGCGATGCAAGGCGTCGCCCAGGCCCTGTGGCCATCCATCTCCATGCCCGAAGGTCTTGGAGAGCTTGCGGAGAAGCTAAGGGGAGCACGGCAGCGCTTCCGATTGTGGAAGATATCGGCATGCCGTCAAGGCACTAGGGAGGCCTGGGCCATGGTGAAGACGCGGTACACAAAGGCTGACCCCAACCACATGGCTGAGGTCGGTCCTGTGGGGCCCGATGGGAAGGAGATCCCTGTAAGCTTAGTGTACGGCCAAGTAGAATTGGCCGCAAAGTATTCCTAGCAGGACTGTAAATTAGACAGCCTGTTAGATGGTATTGAAGAAGAATACAATCAGTCAAAATGACTATGTAATGTAATTGACATTTATAATGCCTTCTAGCCGGATTGTAGATCATTTGTCATGGCCGACCTTTTCGCTTCAGCCTCGGGACCTGACGGTCCGGAGTGTGTCCGAATTCCCTTGCGGTTATATAAGAACCGAGGAATGCATGGAGACCAGGCGTAGGGGTCATTAGTGCGTGAACAGACAAGTGCCCGACTAGTTATGTTGTATTACATGGTTAGTAAGAAACATCTTCCAGGGAGAATAGTTCCATTAGGGGTTCCTTTCCCTAGGAGGCATGCCCTAAAGTGCATGCCCATTCTGCGAGAAAGACGTGGAAAAAAAGCATCTGGGGGCGCATAAATAAATAGAGAAATGAAAAGATCATCTTTTAGGTCACCGACCGAATATTCCCTTAAGAACGCTAGCTTTCGGCTTCACCCAGTCTGAGGTACACATCCGGTTCATCCGGCAGTAACAATCGCAGAGGTGCTCCCTTTACCACCTAGCCAAACAATCGGGAACGTAGGGGTAAGCACAGGAGCCAGGCAACCCAGCTTGGCCAAAACTTAAGTCATATCGATGCATATAATGGTGAAATAAAAGGTACATGCGGAAGTGTAACACATGTGTTGGGCATGAGGCCCGTATAAATAAGCTTCTGTTAAAAGAAGCCCCCAGGTTTAATGAGTGTGAATATCACGTCATGTGATGAGCCTTTAAAGGCTATAAGAGAAAGGAAGGGGAGAAGGAGAGAAATATACGACAGACATTATATATAGAAAATGGACAGGGGAAGGAGACGAACACAGAGTCCGGTGCTAGGCATAGAATCTTCGGAGACGGGCTGCGTTCCATGGGTTCGGCTCGAGTCGGCTATCCGATGCATCTCGCAGGCGGTACGCTCCACCAGTCAGGACTTGGTCAATTATGAAGGGACCTTCCCACTTGGGCTTGAGTTTGTCCTTTTTCTTGTCCGGCAGGCGTAGAACTAATTCGCCAACGTTGTAAATTTTGGCTCGTACTTCTCTGCTTTGGTATCTTCGAGCCTGCTGTTGATAGAATGCGGAACGGGCTTTTGCCACGTCACGCTCCTCCTCCAATGCGTCCAGACTGTCCTGCCGATCGAGCTCGGCTTCTCTTTCTTCGTACATGCGCACTCGAGGTGAGTCATGAATTATGTCGCAAGGCAAAACTGCCTCTGCGCCGTACACCATAAAGAATGGTGTCTATCCGGTGGTGCGATTCGGCGTGGTCCGCAGCCCCCGGAGTACAGAGTCGAGCTCCTCTACCCAGTGCGTGTTAGATTCCTTGAGGGACCGCACTAACGTGGGTTTGATGCCGCTCATAATAAGACCATTTGCACGTTCCACCTGGTCGTTAGTTTGTGGGTGATAGACGGAAGCATAATCGAGCTTGATGCCCATGTTTTTGCACCAGAGTTTTACCTCGTCGGCCGTAAAGTTCGTGATGTTATCAGCGATGATGCTGAGGGGGACGCCGTAACGGTGTACAACCCCGGATATAAAGTCTATCACAGGTCCAGATTCGGCCGTCTTAACAGGCTTGGCTTCTATCCATTTGGTGAACTTATCCACCATCACCAGTAAGTATTTGTGCTTGTGGGTTCCGCCTTTAAGGGGTCCAACCATGTCAAGCCCCCAGACCGCAAAGGGCCAAGTGATGGGGATAGTTTGGAGGTCAGTGGGTGGCATATGGCTTTGGTTTGCAAAGAGTTGGCAATCGGTGCATTTTTGGACTAAGTCCTGGGCATCTGCCCGGGCCGTCGGCCAATAAAAGCCTGTATGGAAGGCCTTGCTTACAAGGGACTGAGCTGCAGCGTGATGACCACCGAGTCCGCCATGAATTTCAGCCAGGAGGTTCCGCCCTTCCTCTTCGGAGATGCACCTTTGAAGGACTCCGGTAGTGCTTTTCTTATAAAGCTCTCCTTCATGGACTTTGTAGGCTTTGGATCGCCGTACTATGCAGCGTGCCTCATTTTGGTCCTCGAGGAGTTCCTTCCTAGTAAGGTAGGCAGGAATGGTTCTGTCCACGGGGCGTTGAAGGCCATTATTATGTGGGCTGAGGGTGTTATTTCATTGGCAGAGCCGCCGATTGTGTCAGAATGTTCGGAGTTGGGCAGTGCGGTTGGGTCCGGGCTGTTGTTGTGCGGCTCCCCTTCCCATACTACAGATGGCTTGAACAGCCTTTCCAAGAAGATGTTGGGGGGGACTACATCGCGCTTTGCGCCGATGCGTGCCACGACATCTGCCGCCTGATTATTTTCCCGGGCTATGTGGTGAAATTCAAGCCCTTCGAACCGAGCTGATATTTTTAGGACGACGTTGCGGTAAGCTGCCATCTTTGGATCTTTGGTGTCGAAGTCTCCATTTATTTGGGATATAGCGAGGTTCGAGTCCCCGCGCACCTCTAGGCGTTGAATGCCCATGGATACTGCCATCCGGAGACCATGTAAAATGGCCTCATATTCGGCTGCATTATTGGAGTCCGTGTACATAATCTGGAGTACGTATTGAGCTGTGCCTCCTGTGGGGGACGTCAAAACGACGCCAGCCCCCAGTCCGGCCAACATCTTGGAGCCGTCGAAATGCATGATCCAATTTGAATATGTGTCGTACTCTTTAGGGAGTTCGGCCTCCGTCCATTCTGTGACGAAGTCGGCCAAGACTTGCGACTTGATGGCTCATCGTGGCTTATAAGTTATGTCGAACGGGAGGAGCTCGATGGCCCATTTTGCAATCCGGCTCGTTGTGTCACGGTTGTTTATAATGTTGTTAAGTGGTACTTCCGAGGCTACTGTGATTGAACACTCTTGAAAGTAGTGTCGTAGCTTCCGGGATGCCATGAATACCGCGTACGCAATCTTTTGACAATGCGGGTACCATGATTTGCACGAAGTGAGGACAGTGGACACATAATAGACTGGCTTTTGAAGGGGGGATTTGTGTCCATCCGTTTCTCGTTCGACGACGAGTACTGCGCTTACAACCTGATGTGTTGCTGCAATATATAATAGCGTTGGTTCGCCAATGTTTGGCGCGGCCAGGACAGTGTTTGTTGCTAATATGGCTTTTATTTCATCGAGTCCGGCCGTGGTTGCATCCGTCCATTCGAAGTGTTTGGTGCGCCGAAGGAGGCGGTAAAGGGGTAGGGTCTTTTCTCCCAAGCGGGAGATAAAGCGGCTTAGAGCCGCCACGCATTCGGTCAACTTTTGTATTTGTTTGAGGTCCTTTGGGATATCCAGTTGCGACAAAGCTCGGATCTTGGCTGGGTTTGCTTCAATTCCTCTACCGGATACAATGAAGCCCAAGAGCTTTCAGGCTGGAACGCCGAAAACGCATTTTTCCGAGTTGAGCTTGATGTCGTATGTTCAGAGGTTATCAAATGTGAGCCTCAAGTCGTCTACTAGAGATTCGACATGTCTTGTTTTGACGACCACATCATCTACATATGCCTCCACTGTTTTGCCGATCTGGTTTGCCAGACATGTCTGAATCATGCGCTGATATGTTGCGCCGGCGTGTTTGAGCCCGAAGGGCATTGTGTTGAAGCAGAATGGGTCGTATGATGTGATGAATGCCGTTGCGGCTTGGTCTGATTCTGCCATCTTGATTTGATGATAGCCGGAATATGCGTCGAGGAAACACAACGAGTCGTGTCCTGCGGTAGCGTCGATAATTTGATCGATGCGGGGGAGGGGGAAGGGATCCTTTGGGCAAGCCTTGTTAAGGTCTTTAAAATCAACGCACAGGCGCCAGAATTTGTCCTTCTTTGGTACCATCACCAGGTTTGCTAGCCAGTCCGGATGTTTTATATCTCTGATGAATCCGGCCTCCAACAGCTTTGTTAGCTCCTCTCCCATGGCCTGTCTCTTAGGTTCAGAAAAACGCCGAAGAGCCTGTTTGACAGGTTTGAATCCTGTTTGGATATTTAAGCTGTGCTCGGCTAGCCTGCGTGGGATTCCTGGCATGTTTGAAGGGTGCCAGGCGAAAATGTCCCAGTTCTCTCGTAGGAACTCTCGCAGTGCAGCGTCTACATCAGGGTTTAACTGTGCCCCGATGGAAGCTATTTTATTGGGGTCCGTTGGATGGACTTGGAATTTGACTATTTCGTCTACTGGTTTAAAGGAGGTGGACTTGGATCTTTTGTCGAGTACCACATCGTCCCTATTCACCGTAGAGCGCAGCGCAGTCAGTTCCTTAGCCACCAGGGCTTCGGATAGTGCCTCAAGGGCTAGTGCGGCTGTCTTGTTTTCGGCATGGAGTGTTATGTCCAGATCACTAGCGAGAGTGATGATCACGTTGGGCCCGGGCATCTTGAGCTTCATGTACCCGTAATGGGGTATTGCTTGGAAGATTGTAAACGCTTCCCGCCCTAGCAGAGCGTGATAACCGCTGCTGAACGGAGCCACATGGAACGTGACCTCTTCGGACCTGTAATTATCCGGCATGCCGAACACCACATCTAGTGTGATTTTTCCTGTACAGCGCGCTTCCCGACTGGGGATTATTCCTCTAAAGGTTGTGCTGCTTCGCTCAATGCGGTTCCAGTCTATTTCCATTTTTTGAAGAGTTTCCTCATAAATGAGGTTAAATCCGCTGCCGCCGTCCATGAGTACCTTGGTAAGACGAAAGCCATCCACTATTGGACTGAGGACCAATGCGGCTGGTGCTCGGGCTGTTCGGAATTTAGGTTCATCACTGGCCTTAAAGGTAATAGCCGTGTCACTCCATGGGTTTATTGTTGCTACTTGGTAGACTTCGTCAAGGCTGCGGAGTGTCCTTTTCGCATATTATTTGATGCGAAAGTCTCGAAGACTGTTAATACCGTATTGGTGTCTCTGGGGTGGCTATCTGTGGCCTCCGGAATTAGGAGATTTTCCCCAATTTTGGCCACCTGCCGAAGTATCCAACATGCTCTAAGGCTGTGAGTTGGTGTGGCATCCTCTGTACTGTGAATTTTACAGGGTCCATTAAGCCATCCTTCCAATACGGTTCCATGCCCTGTAGAGGGTTTTTGCTTTTTGGTGTTTGACCCAGGTGTCTGGCGATGATGCACCTGTTTATTTCGGATTGGGTTTGTATTCAGGGTCGGATCGTCCCAAAATTTTATTTCGATTTTCCAGGCGCTTTCCATCGCATTGTACTTTCGTACGATGGACGCTAAGTCAGCGAAGCGTGTAATATCACGGCGACTTATGGCGTTGAGGATTCCCTTGTCCGTGCAGTTATTGCAAAATATTGAGATTGCGTCTTCCTCGCGGCAGTCCTTTATCCTGTTCTTAACCAGGAGGTGGCCCAGTAATGATGTACTGTTTCTTCGGGCTCTTGCCTAATTTGGGATAGATCGCCAATGTTCGGGTGGGTGGGTGGAATTAGATCCGAAACCTCACCCCATCTGAGGCTCAAAGGCCGAGGAATTTTCGAACTTGAAAATTTGGATTCCTGGATGTTGTCCAATGAATCCAGTCCGTCGCCTGACTCTAAGTTCAGGTTTTGAGTAATATCCTCCCCTCCGCGGGTATCCGGCTTGGAGGGATCGGGAATCCGGACGTAGCTAGTCCTTAAGATAGATGAAGGGTCGCCGCACTGTCCCTCTACCACGGCAACGTGATGGGTGACTTGGGGAGAGTTAATCTCTTTCAGATCGGGTTTAGGCCCAATCTGGTCGTAATCCGTAGCGACTCCCAGGGCGGCAATGCGATCCAAGAGCTCATTTATGGAGGAGAGCTCCATTGGATCCAACTGCTCGACGAGTTCCGAGCTGACATGAAGATTGTTTTCGATGGCTCAAGAGGTCATCGTCGGCGCAGAAGCCGAACAGGCGGTCATAAGAAAATCACCTAGTCGGAGGGTTTGGCCGACAGCCAAAGCTCCCTTAGCAACGGTGCCGTCTTTAAAGACGGGGCGAGGCATCCTTCCTAATGGTGATGACACAGAGGAACTCTCAACGAAAGCACCAATGTCGGTGTCAAAACCGGCGGATCTCGGGTAGGGGGTCTCGAACTGTGCGTCTAGGCCGGATGGTAACAGGAGGCAGGGGACACGAAGTTTTACCCAGGTTCGGGCCCTCTCGATGGAGGTAAAACCCTACGTCCTGCTTGATTAATATTGATGATATGGGTAGTACAAGAGTAGATCTACCACGAGATCAGAGAGGCTAAACCCTAGAAGCTAGCCTATGGTATGATTGTTGTTGTCTATGTTGTCCTACGGACTAAAACCCTCCGGTTTATATAGACACCGGAGAGGGTTAGGGTTACACAAAGTCGGTTACAATGGTAGGAGATCTGCATATCCGTATCGCCAAGCTTGCCTTCTACGCCAAGGAAAGTCCCTTCCGGACACGGGACGAAGTCTTCAATCTTGTATCTTCATAGTCCAGGAGTCCGGCTGAAGGTATAGTCCGGCTATCCGAACACCCCCTAATCCAGGACTCCCTCACTCACCGAACGTGATCCAGGAGACTTGGACCCTGCTCCAAGGAACAAAAGAGGCGGTCACGAGGGTGGGCCCCCCCTAGGGCGCTCCCCCTGCCTCGTGGGCCCCTCGTTGCTCCTCCGGCGTAGTTCTTCCTCTTATATATACACACGTACCCCCAAACAATCAGAAGAGGAGCCAAAAACCTAATTCCACCGCCGCAACTTTCTGTATCCACGAGATCCCATCTTGGGGCCTGTTCCGGAGCTCCGCCGGAAGAGGGCCGTCATCACAGAGGGCTTCTACATCATCATAGCCCCTCCGATGAAGTGTGAGTAGTTTACCTCAGACCTTCGGGTCCATAGTTAGTAGCTAGATGGCTTCTTCTCTCTCTTTGAATCTCAATACAAAGTCCTCCCCCTCTCTTGTGGAGATCTATTCGATGTAATCCTCTTTTTGCGGTGTGTTTTTTGAGACCGATGAATTGTGGGTTTATGATCAAGTCTATCTATGAATAATATTTGAATCTTCTCTGAATTCTTTTATGTATGATTGGTTATCTTTGCAAGTCTCTTTGAGTTATCCGTTTGGTTTGGCCAACTAGATTGGTAGTTCTTGCCATGGGAGAAGTGCTTAGCTTTGGGTTCGATCTTGCGGTGTCCTTACCCAGTGACAGAAGGGGCAACAAGGCACGTATTGTATCGTTGCCATCGAGGATAACAAGATGGGGTTTATTTCATATTGCATGAATTTATCTCTCTACATCATGTCATCTTGCTTAAGGCGTTACTCTGTTTTTAACTTAATACTCTAGATGCATGCTGGATAGCGGTCGATGAGTGGAGTAATAGTAGTAGATGCAGAATCGTTTCGATCTACTTGTCACGGACGTGATGCCTATATACATGATCATGCCTAGATATTCTCATAACTATGCTCAATTCTGTCAATTGCTCAACAGTAATTTGTTCACCCAACGTAGAATACTTATGCTCTTGAGAGAAGCCACTAGTGAAACCTATGGCCCTGGGGTCTATTCTCATCATATCAATCTCCATCACTTTAATCTTGCTTTGCTTTTTTACTTTGCTTTTACTTTTTACTTTGCATCTTTATACCAAAAATACCAAAAATATTATATCTATCAGATCTCACTGTCGTAAGTGACCGTGAAGGGATTGACAACCCGTAATCGTTTTGGTTGCGAGTAGCTATCGCTTTGTGCAGGTACAGGGGACTTGAGTGCGGCCTCCTACTGGATTGATACCTTGGTTCTCAAAAACTGAGGGAATTACTTACGCTACTCTGCTGCATCATCCCTTCCTCTTCGGGGAAAACCAACGCAAGCTCAAGACGTAGCAATCTCCACGTCCCTCACGCCTCGGGGGCGATCTTGGGCTGTGAGCCGACTGGACTGTGTCTGTAACCATGGATCTGCTGTGAATCCTATTCCGTGACTGAGATACTACTGTGTTCTGCTCACCCGCGGCTCGGAGCAAGGCCCAGATCTGCACCAAACCTCGACCAGCTTCTGACTGAGAAGGTTGAATTGACTCCGCTATTCGGGCCGCAACTGCGAGATTCTGGATTGGAGTTCGGTATACCTGAGTCGGAGGTGGAAAAAGTTGACGTCGACTGGATTCGGGAGCCCGCTGCCGAGCACGCTCGTCGAGTGCGCGCTGGAGGTTCTCCAGTCGAGTGCGCTCAGCCAAGTTGGACAGGCGCGCTTCCTCCAAGGCCTGGGCCTCAGGGGTTTCCCCAATGATAGGAGTATGAAGTGCATCCATGTTCCGGCGGCGAAGTTCTTCTCTCCGCTGCAAAGAGAGGGGTTCGGGGCGGTACTCTTCATGAACACGCGACGGATCACCGCCCCCATCGCCTCCGTCTTCACGGGTGAAGCCAGGAGGACTGCGTGGTCCATTGACCATAAAAACTTCCACCGCTGGGTCGCTGCTGTCGCATTCGGATGCAGTCTCTATAGAGCCAGTCGACAGATCGAACAGACCGTAGAGAGTTTCGTCGGGCTTGATTGTCGCGACCTGGGGGGTGGCCGACTGGCGAGCCACCGCATGCCTCACCCACCGCTGAAGCCTTGATCGCCCGGAACATTTGCTCCAGCAGGCTGCAGGGAGGGGGGAGGCTACAGGAGCCAACCGATATTGGGTCGACGGCTGCCGCAGGAGGACGCTGCGGACACACGCGCGAAAGTGCATTGCCCCGCGGACGGGGAGTGCGTCGACGTCGAGTGGAGCCTCTTGAAGCCAAGCGGAGTCATCGGCGACAAACACAAGCGCGCCGAGACGGATCTCGCGGCCCTCAGCCAAACCTCCTCCTGAAACCATGATGAAGGGGATTGGAAAAATTGCAACTTCTCCAAAAAGTCGCTAAGACACCTGCCCCACGGTGGGCGCAAACTGTCGTGGTTCTAAGTCTGACAGTAGAATGGGGGGTAGGAATGTAGAGGCAAGATCTTAGCTATGGAGGAGTTGTACTCCGGAGTTTTACGAGTTCAGGCCCTTCTCGGAGGAAGTAACAGCCCTACATCTCGGAGCCCGGAGGCGGTCGACTGGATTATATGCGTGTGTGTTACAGAAAGTGCGAACCCTTGTGCCTGTGGAGGGGGTGGCTTATATAGAGTGCGCCAGGACCCCAGCCAGCCCACGTCACAGAGGGTTTAAGGTACATAAAAGATGGGGCGTTACTGGTAACGCCTGCAATAAAGATATATAATGAGCATTAAAGCTATGACTTAATTCTCGACCGTTGCAGAGTGGAGTGGCTCTAGATCTTCTGGTAGTCGAGTGATTATATGTACAGTCGAGTGTCTTCAGGATTGTCGAGTGGAACATAACTTCATGGTCGAGTGGATGATGATTTTTCTTCGAATGCTCCTGGCACCTTTAGGGATGTCCTTGGGGAGGGTATCTTGAACAGATCCATGACCCTACCCTAGGTACATAGCTTCATCAGCTGCTGTCGGGCACATTTCGCCTGTTTGCTCCCACCTTATCCCCAATGACATTACCCACCTTCAATATGCGGACGATACCATTATTATGGTGGAACTTAATGAGGCCTGCCTCACGAACCTGAAATTTATACTCTTATGCTTCGAAGTGCTTTCGGGGCTTAAAATTAACTTCTCTAAAAGCAAAGTGATTGTGACTGGGGTACCTGATATGGAAGCTCAGAGAGTGGCGCACCTCCTGAACTGCTCCTTGGTTCTTACCCTCTCAAATACCTAGGCTTACCAATTTCTCCTCTCAAACTTTTGGCAAAAGATTTCTCCCCGACAGTGGCTAAGGTTGGTAATAGAATATTACCGTGGAGAGGCCGGTACAATTCCCAGGCGGGCAAGGTTTCCCTCACTAATGCGTGCCTCTCCTCCCTCCCGATGTTTCTAATGGGCTTCTATCTCCTGTCCGGAGGGATTCATGCTGGTTTCGATAAGCATAGGGGTGCCTTTTATTGGAACTCCTCTGATAATAAGCGCAAATATAGAATGGTCAAGTGGGATTTGATCTGCAGGCCTAAGAGCATGGGGGGTTTAGGAATCCTTAATACTCTGGTTATGAACAAATGCCTCATGATTAAATGGTGGTGGAAGATTATGTTCCTCGAGGAGCGCCCCATATGGCTTTCCCTCCTCAAAGCCAAGTACTTCCCCTCCTCGAGTCCTATGTTCGCCTCTTCTTCGGGTGGCTCTCAGTTTTGGCGTCAGCTTGTTAAAGTTCGGCCTATTTTTCGATCCCTAGTCAAATTTGTAGTTCGGAATGGTAAGTCTACTCGTTTTTGGTTAGATTGGTGGGTAGGGGACTCCACTCTAGCGGTGACCTACCCGACCCTGTTTTCTTATTGTACTGACCCCGAGATCTCTATCTTCGAGCTCTCGGTTCAGGGCTGGGTTCTTGACTTCCGACGACCTCTTTCTCCTGTGGAGTTGGATGACTGGCAACGTCTTACTGCCTGTTTCCCCTTGCTCTCAGAGGAAGATGACTCAGTTAGCTGGCCTCACTCTGCTTCTGGGCGCTTCTCAGTGAAATCAGCCTACTCCAAACTTATCTCGGGTGCCCGTACTGCTAAATACAAAGACATTTGGCCTGCCCGTATTCCTCCTAAGATAATTTTTTTTTCTCTGGCAAGCTTCTCGTCGTAAACTTCCTACGGCTGATCAAATCAAGAAGAGGAACGGGTCGGGTTCTGATAGATGTGCTCTTTGTGGAGCTATTGAAAACACCGAGCATATATTTTTTCACTGCTCTTTGGCTAAATTTTTCTGGAGCTGCATTAGACTTTGGCTTCATGTTAATTGGAATCCCTCCTCTTTTGAGGACCCGCGGCGTTATGTTAACACTTTAGCAGGGCGATCTAAAAGGGTGTTCTGAGTAGGCTGGGCTGCGATCTGTTGGGCGCTCTGGACTACGAGAAATAAGTTCACTATTGAACACACTTTCCCGGCTAACCCTGTCAGTTGCTTATTTAAAGCCAATATCTTTTTTGCAGCAGTGGAGATCATTGACTAATGGAGGGGACCTAGAGGCCTTCGACGACATGCTATCTATGATGAGATCTACGGCGTCTTCAAGGATGGCTTAGTTTCGGCTTTCTTTGGGAATCTCTGCTGGCCTACGTGCCTTATTTGGCTGGTTGCCATGTACCTGTACTCTTTAACTATGTTGTGGTCGGAGTGTGTTGTTTGGTTGGCTCCGTTGTGACTCTGCCTGGTGGTTTTATTTATAAAGTCGGGCGTATGCCTTTTCTCTAAAAAAAGAAGTGACCTTTCAGTGCAAATTGGAATGGATTCCATAATCACGGTGAAGCTGATCCAAGCTTCAGAGGTTGACAGATCGGTTTACTCGTCCATCGTCAAGGAGATTAGATATCTTATGTCTTTAAGAGAAAATTGTATTACTCATGTTCATCGTAGCCAAAATAAAGTTAGTGATAGCTTAGCAAAGCTTTGCTCGTATTGAGGGTAAAACCATGACCTGGTTAGGGGCTGGTCCTCCTGATACTTTGGTATTGGCTGCGATGGATTGTAAGGGTTCTGAAGTTTGAGTAATACAATTTTTCATCCCAAAAAAAAAGGGCTCGCATAAGTCATCAAGAAACGTGCGTCCAGCTCACTGGTAGTCTGGTACACAAGTCGAGCGAGGCACGGCTTCAAACCATGACGCAAGCGACGACGTCGAAGCCGTAGTGGCCGACCGCCCCGTCGATGCTTCAAATCCACTTCATATAATAGACATACCACACCTCAGCTCAGTCCTCACTGCAGAAACACCACACGATCTGAAAAAACCGACAGAACATGTCGTCGGGGAAGCAGGAGACGGCGGCGGTGCGCGTGCTGGGCAGGTGGCCGAGCCCGTTCGTGATCCGGGTGCTGATAGCTCTTGGGCTCAAGGGCGTGGACCACGAGCTCGTGGAGGAGGCGGCGGGCAACAAGAGCGAGCTGCTGCTCGCCTCCAACCCCGTGCACAAGAAGATCCCCGTGCTCCTGCACCACGGCAGGCCCGTCTCCGAGTCCCTCATCATCGTCCAGTACGTCGACGAGGCCTGGGCCTCCCAAGCCCCGGCGCTCATCCCGTCCGACCCCTACGCCCGCGCGGCCGAGCGGTTCTGGGCCCAGTACGTCGACGACAAGGTAAAAAGACAAGGCAATCCAGTTCCGATTTTTGCTTTGATCCTCTCAGTTCTCTCAGAAACAAAATGATGGTATGAGATTA